>NC_058131.1:658483393-658529323 GCF_016433145.1 Gracilinanus agilis | reverse complement strand
GGATAAGAGAGAGAGAGAGGATAAGAGAGAGAGAGAGAGGATAAGAGAGAGAGAATGAGAGAATGAGAGAGAGAATAAGAAAGAGAAAGAAAGAAGGAAAGAAAGAGAATGAGAGAGAGAGGAAAAAGTGATTAATTCAAAGTTGTAGATCTGAAGAGAGAGTAAATTGTCAAGGGAGGGCAAAGGGACCACCTTTCAAAAGCCACAAAAATAGGGGCTGGAATATCATGGGAGAGAAAAAGAAAGGAGGCTATTTGGGGCTATAATGGTAGTGTATGAAGGAGAGCAATTTGTATAATGGAAAATATTATTAGCAAGGTTTGAAATTCCAAACTGAGGTGTTGGTTGTACTTTATTCTAGCAGTGATTGGGAGTCCCTGAAGCTTAAGTGTAAGAATGACATAGTGAGGCATGAGTCTTAGAAATAATATTCTCTATCTTTTAAAAATTATTTTCCCTCTTCTTGACATGCACTTGTTATGATTAAAAATGATGAGGGCCGAGATTAGAAGGGAGAATAGTATTTTAATAAAAGCCATGCTGATAGAGATAAACTGACCACATGCCTGTAAGAAACCTATTCCAACCTCGCCTCCTCCATTTACCTTTCCTCTCTCTGCAAGCTCAGGTAGCTAAAGAGGAAGTTCCAAGTCACTTCCCCCTATTTTAAAAACCGTCCCTCACCTTGAATACGTCATCCAAAACAGGAAACCCATTAGGGATCACGGGAAATGTAGTTCCAAGTATCCCAAGAGATTTTAAATGACACACACTCATGAGATGACCCCTCCTGGAAAAATTCTACATATCCTTGAATTCTAAATACCACCATCAGTCTAAAGTTTTCCATTTTCTCTAAGGGAATAAAATCTCTGCTTCTTTCTAGATTCCTGTGACACTGGTTGAAACTCCTTTTATGGTGCATAATATCCTAGTTTGAGGGACAGTTTTGAGATAGAATGTTGTTTGGAGAAGGAAGGCTTAATTACAAAATCATGTTTCAGATTTTTACGAGTATTATTACCCTGGGCAAGAACAATTTTCCCTAGTAGTCCCCAATTCCTAGAATCTTCTTTCTCCTTGTCTCTGCCTTCTGGCTTCCCTAGTTTTCTTCAATTTCCAATTAAACTATGCCTTTTATAAGTATCTTTTCCTGATTCCTCATTGATATTTGAGCAGAGATTGAAAATATTCATAGGGCATTCAGAATGGTGTAGCAGGTTACGGCATTCCTATGCTTGAGGGAGGTTTAGTCTTCTTTGAGGTATAGGGGAGGAACAGAGTTGATTCTGGGCACATGGATGAAAATGTTCTTAAAGACGTGAGATAGAATGATAGGTATGGATCTAGCAAGGATGATTGGAGAGATCTGTGGAGAGGGAAAGCTAAAAACTGATTTTAAAGAATTTCAATAGTTCAACAGAGAAGTTTATTTTGTTTCCTAAAGGCAAGAGAACTCACCAGATATTCTTGAACAGAAGTCCAAACTTTGGAAATAACAGTCTGGTATCTATGTAAGGTTATCTTAGAAAGGAGAGATATCAGAGGCAAGGAGAATAAAAGCCTATTGCAAAAGTTCAAGATAAAGGTGACTAAGGTTTGGCTATGTGAATAAAGAGAAGAGAAAGAATTCAAGAAAAATTTTAGTGGTAGATTCAACAATACTTGATATTTAGATATGGGCGATGAGAGTGAAAATTTGAGGATCTATCAGTAAATATTCTCACAAGAAATTTTAGTGGCTTCTGATACTCAGTGGATAGAGTAAGGAGCCTGGAGCAAGAATGTCCTGACTTCAAATCCAGCATCAGATACTTATTAACTGCATAAATGTGGGCAGTGCATTCAATCTTTGTCTTAGTGTCCTCAACCTTAAAATAGGAATAATAGTATGTGTAGAATAGAGAAAAGAGACCATTCTAGAAATTGGGGATTGCTAGGGAAAATTATTCTTGCCTGGGAGAATAAATTAGTATCTGATGCAGGTTTTGAAGTCAGATTTTCCTTACACAAAATATAACATTCTGTTTCAATATTACCTCTCACAGGGTGGTTTTAGGATCAAATAAGCCAAAACAGGTAGATAGATAGATAGATAGATAGATAGATAGATAGATAGATAGATAGATAGATAGATAGATAGACAGACACACACACACAATATGGATACACAGGGAATTTATTTGCTCACATAGCTTTTAAAAAACATAAGGAAATGGTGAAATCAGAATTTACCAGGATTTTATAAAAGCTTTTGTCCAAATCTGTCTTATCCTTTAGATAAGTTGGAAAGATGTGGACTAAATGACAATATAGCTAAGTGGATTTAGAACTGATTGAATGACTTGACCCAAAGAAAAGTCATTAATACCAATGTCACTTTAGACTACTGAAGTATATCATTTGTTAGTTCTTCACCCTGTCTTCTTAAATATTATCAATATTGGATAAAGACAAAGGTGACCTACCAATGAACAGGATCTATCCCTGAAATCCCTTGGTTTGATAGTAAATTTTGCCTTAGCTCACTCTGACCCAGTGCACCATGGCACTTCAGTTAATGTAAATCCATATTGCTTTTCTTGTATCTTTCCAGCTCCTCTTTATGTGTTCTCTTCACCTATTAGATTATAAGCTCCAAAAAGGCAGGGAACATTTTGCTTCTTTGTACCCAATGTTGAGCACAGTGTTTGGTAAATGGTAAGCATTTAATAAGTCCTTCATCTATTTATGGCATGTTTATTATATTTTTCATATAATGCAAAGTTGTTAAGAATAGCTACTATTTTGGTGACAATTTCAATTTAAAAATATGTAAACAGATTAGAATGATATACTTCACACTAATATTTTATAGATATTTCTATAAAGCCAGAAATTTAGATTAAAAATTAGTTAAACATATAGGATGGAATGGATGGTATAAGAAAGGTAGGGCTAGATAACACTGAATAAAAGATCTTGTTTTATTGCCTTCTTCAATATTAAAGTCAAAGCCAGTCAATTATGGTAAAGTAGCTACCAAAAAAAATCCAACATGTTTTAAAGATAAGTTGAGGTATAGCTTCCCTACAAAAGGAGAGTACAGGCACTCTCATAGTATCTTGATGAAGTCACATATGGAGTGTTCTGAGTAAAACATTGTAGGATGGATATGGATAAAAAGAAAGCATTAAAATAGTGACCATAATGGTTAAAACTAAACTACAATACTTGATTTAATAAATTTATTGAAACTAAATATGTATTGACAAAGGAATTTATTGAAAATAATACTTATTGACTCAAATCAATAAGTATTATTTTCAATAAATTTTAGTGGAACCGAGGATATGTTTTCAATGGAGGAATTGGCTTTTATAGGAAGATAGGGAAAGGATAGGGTGATAAGTTTACCAAAGTGGGGAAAAAAGCAAAGTAAGAGGAGAAGAAAATTGAATCACTAAAAGATGAAGAGAACCAAAGGAAGGTCAACAGAAAATACAAAGAAGCCAAAGAGACAGAACAACTTTCAAAATATGATGCTGGATTTGTTGTACTTAAAATGAAAAATAAATAATTTATGACATACGTTTGTGTCTGTCTATTCAATTCCATTTTCCTGTTATATTTTATGTAAAGAAATATTCAGATTATTTGAATTTAATTTCGGAAGAAAAATAAAATTTCAAATTATGATCACCTGCCATGGGAATAGCAAGTTACATCTTCTTGGCAATATTTAGGTGGAGTCATGCCACTACTTTTAGGGTTATTTTAAGAATTGTTTCCAATATAAGAATGCATTACACTAGATGATATTAGATGTCTATCACAACTTTTAGACTATAGAATTCTAATAGATCTTGAGCACTGTCCTCACGGGATTGTATCACAAAAATAGGGTATACAAGATTCAGGATAATCCAGAAACAAAACGTGGAGAGAACTAAAATCCATTTATGATTAAGTGATTATTTTCACATTTGAGTACTGTGCATTTGTTATATCCTGATTTCTGTGGGGCAAATCCATTCTGCTTTAGAGTAGGATGGAACATCCAGGAGATCTGATTTAGTAAAAGATATCTTCAGCCTTAGTATGCCTTGACTATGGCTTCCCAAACATCTTTCTCCATACTTTTCTATGACCTATGTGCACTACATATAAATATGTATGTACGTATGTGTATTTATATGTATATGTATGTGTGTATTTTCTTGTGTTAGGTATTCAATGATCACTTGATTGATACATGCAGACTAATTGATTGACCTAAATAATTAAGCCAAATCCTTGCATTAGAGATGTCTATATTTACATCCTGAGTTCCAAAAATTAGGTTAAAACCTATATCTGTATATGTTATTATGTTGCAAAAAAAGTTAATCATCATCGCCATTTGTTTGGAATACTCAACTAAAGACCCAAAAAAGCACTAAGAGGATTCAGGAAAAGAAAATGAGATTTAAATGAAGGTAAAATGAATGATGTATGTGATAGTTTATATAAAGGGATTTTTGGAATGATGTAAATGTTTTATAGGCAGATTGCTTATCCACAGACCATGTGGTTGTCAACATGATAGATATCTCAGTGAATGAATAATTTCTAAACTGTTACTTGGAAAGGAGGAGGCATCTTAGGGTTAAAAATTACATTATTTACTTTCTGTATGTTTATTCAGTAAATTCCTTGACCTACTTCTAGCTCTTTGATAACAAAATGTTCTACTAGGAGCCAGGCGTGCTTCCCCTTGCCCTTCTGACTTTGCTTCTCATTGAGGCATTGCTTGTTATCATCTGGGTGTTAAGCAGCTTTTGACATGTTTGCATTTTCTCTGTTTCTTCAATGTCGGTATTTTGATGCATTCCAGCTATACCATTCTTTCTCTCTTGGGAGCCCACAGCATGTGTTTAATTCAATATGCCCTCATTTAGCTTCCACTATGCTTAGCACTGCTCTAACTACTATGGAAACATAGGGAAGAAATAAATGATACATGATCTATGCCCTGGAAAGAGTACACAGTTTATGCTGTGTTCAGACATGAGCTTTGAAACTTTGCCCTTAGTGGGAATGAATGTCCCTCTGATGTGCTCATTTTTACAGTAAATGATAGATTTCGCGTGGTAAGAATGTCGTATGTTAGTGTTTGCCCTATATGAATTTAAAACATTTTTAAATGCTTATCATATAACAGCTAAGTTGTACTCACAAATATTCTTTAAGAAATCAATGTGAAAGGCAGTATCGATTATTGGGAAGAACACACAGATATACACACTGGGTATAATATTTATGCATATATTTCCATCAAGAAGCTTACATTCATAAAAAAGACGATGAGCATATATGTAAAAGATGTTCCACCCACATGGTGGCCAATGAATTTGCCTTTTGAGGGAGAATAAAAGTCTCTCTCCTCCCTTTCCCTTCCAAAGACAAGAAGTGACTTTGAGTCAGAAGTTTGGGATTTGTGTTTGGGCAGCTAGCAGTATCCCAGCAGCATTAACTGCTAATGTTAGTGTCTGAATTTGGAGTAGAAAAACATCAAGAAAAAACTAGACTCCCTGAATCAGCTTTAGAACTGTACAAGAATATAATCTTTGAAGACTAGATGAGGAATCTACGTCCTGGGAACTTTATGAGTATTCCACAAAGGAAGAAAATATATTCCAGTAACCAGAACCTATATGTTTGCCATTAGCTGTATTTACTCTCTAAATCTGAACTCCTTTCCCCTTTGGAGCTTGGGTGTATTGCTGGAAGACTACGGCCTAGACTTTGAGGGGAAAGGTTGTTTTCTTATTTATTGTAACATCCCTAAATATTCTTCTCAAAAGCTCATTTTTTCTACTGACTGAAAATCAATGGGGAACACACCTGATGAAAGTACATGTACACTAGGAACCCCAAATATCTCAAGAACCATAAAGGGAGAAAACAGAATAATTACCCTTCGGGGACCTAGCCCACCAAGGGGGAGCTGGGGAAGTAGCCCTGGAGAGGGTATAGCATACATATATCCAGAAGACAGAGTAAGCACATGCTGTCATTTATGGGGATGACACTAGAAGTCAGGAGGGTTTGAAGACTCCTAAGAAGTGATGCTTAACCGGGTTTTAAAGGAAATCAGAGATTCCATGATATAGCTTAGAGGAGTTAGAACAATCTAATGATGGGGGAAGCCAGTGGAAAAGCATAAAGACAATAGATATAACATGAAGACGGCACATGAGAGGAGTGGAAAGTATACAAATATGACTGAATATACAAGAGAGTCCTGTGTTAACATCCTAGCAAGGTTGAATGGCACAGGTTTTGAAGGACTTCATTTAAAATCCCTCCATTTCTTGACCCCACAACCTGTGGCCCACTTCTAAAACTTATTCCCTCAAACACAATGCATTCTCTTGTAGGGTGGGACTCTCATGATTATAGGCCATTTCCCTTCTAAGTATGATGATACCCTTGACATGATCATTTTCTCTCACTATGCCTCTATTCTACCAAGCTGTTCTCTATACTACCATTTCTTCCCTTCCCTTCTACCTATTATTTGCTCCAGGTAAAAGGAATCATGTGAATAATATGAATTCTGATCTTGATTTTTTTTAATTTATCTGTATGACTATAGACAAGCCATTTCAACTCCTCAGTCCATAGTTTGCTTATGTAGAACATTAAAGCCAAAAGGAATTCATAAAAAAATATCTATTTCTACTCTTTCATTTTTGAGGGGAGTAAAATAAGGCATGGAATGTTCAAATCACTTGCTCAACATCATACAAATAAATAATGACAGAAACATCATTTTATCACTTTTATCTTTTGCTATTTATACTTTTGTGCTTCCAACTTGTAAGTCTTTAGAAGGTATAATTTTATGGTGGAAATGATTTTATATTTGCCAACAAAGGACTTGAGTTAAAATATTGATTGAATCTTTCCTTTACTATTTGAGAGACTTTGGATTAGTCATTTACTACTTGAATGACTCATGGATGAGTCATGACCTCTCAATACCTTAGTCTTCCAGTCTTTAAAATGAGGGCTTGGACTGATATACTTTAGGATCCTTCCCAGAATTCTATGATACTATTTTTTCCTATGTAAACCAATAAATGAAGCCTAAATTCAGGGAAAATAAAGCGCCTGAATGATTAGAATATATAAAAGTACAATAGGCTGCTTTGGAAAGTAATGAGTTCTTCCTCATCTCTCCCCAAGGATATTTATATTTATACATTATTTATTCAAATGCAGTGGGTATTTTTGTTACAGTCTGGATTGGATTAAATGAAATCTTAGTTCACTCCTTTCTCTGAAATTTTGCAGTTCTGTGAAATGCATATTCATCCCAATATTTTCTTTAATAAACATTTGAATATATCCCTAAAATAATGTGTTAAAGAAGTTGCCATATCTAATTTGATTCCAATGTTGTACTTAAAACAAGGTACTAGTTTGTAGACAGATATAGAAATCATTAATTTTATATTGTCTTTTTTTTTTACCTTTTTTTTTTCTAAATTCACCCCTCTCGGCACTAAGAAATGCTTATTGATGAATAGTCTCCTATTTGGTAATTCAGAATTAGTTTGTTTTTTTTTTTAATTTTGATGGTTACAATGGTTATCAAGTAGTTTCTTGGTACATAAAAATAGGAAGTGACTCCAGATCTTTAGTGTGATACCCCATTGTATTAGAGTGGAAACTGAAGTCTTGTGGGTTGAAATTCCTTTTCAAAGGTCAGAAAAAAATAATGACAAAGGAAATATCACATCTAGATCTTCTGATTTGATTGTGTCTATTCATTGATGTTTTCAAGATATCAAGCACCTATTCATATTCAGTCAGAATTTTTCAAATGAACAAATGATTTATTAGGATAATGGAATAACTCTACATTAATATTAGAGTAGAATTTAAAAAAAAAAACTGGATTCTAAATGGAGCTTTCTTCTCTAGCATTTTAAGACTGTTCATTCCCAGCTCTTGTTTTGAGAAGTGAAATCACTGGCTTAATTACTAGGCCATAATGACTGGCTCATAACCATTTCCTATTTTAAACATATTTTAACATAGATGTTTCCATCATTACTGCAAAATTCTGCCTGAACTATGACTTACTTAAGCAAAATCTCCCTTAATATGTTCTGTCATGTCACTCATATATACCCTTTTTTTAATTCCCACTGAAACCACTTAACATAGGCTCCCATTACTACTAACCTATTTTCACATTTTACTAATAGAACCTTCCAGCCTTGGTTTTTCCCTCTCTCTAGCCCATCCTTCTTGTTAATACTCAACTATTCTCTTTCATTCAGAGATCCAAGCATGCCATTTCTATGACTAATCCTACGTGATGACTCCATGTTGCCTATCGGTTCTGTTCTATGATTGTGTCAAAACATTGGTCTCTGGACCTCTGTTTACTCATTGTTAAAATAAGAAAGTTAGACTAGCTAGACCCTAAGGTCCACCCTGAAACTTTAACTTTGACCCTGGAATTTAACATGTTCCTCATTCTGACAGTATCTTGAAATTCTTTTTTTCACACGTTTTGCTCTCATTTTTACTTCCCATGTTATAGCCAAAAAGTAATACTCATCATCTGCCTATATGCACTCAATACTTTCTGACATCCATGCCTGGAATGCTCTTCTTCTATTTTTTCCACCATCTTTGCTTCCTAGGCTATTTAATTTCTACCTAGGTAGTAAATCTCATCTTGATTCTCTGCTCGATTTTCTTATCTTTCCTTCTCATAATCAGTAATCACTTTCAATCTGCCAACAGTCATTTCTTTTTTTTTAACCCTTTCCTTCCATCTTGGAGTCAATACTGTGTATTGGCTCCAAGGCAGAAAAGTGGTAAGGGTAGGCAATGGGGGTCAAGTGACTTGCCCAAGGTCACACAGCTCGGAAAGTGTCTGAGGCCAGATTTGAACCTAGGACCTCCCATCTCTAGGCCTGGCTCTCAATCCACTGATCTATCCAGCTGTCACCCCAAAAGTCATTTCTTAAGTGCTTCCTGGGTACCAAATATTGGCTTGGTGATAGAAATGGAAATTTTTATTTCAGTCCCTTCCCTCAAATTTCATATCACATGTTGTACACCCTTTTTAATGTAATTATCATTCATTATTTTTCAAAATACTTATTTGTGTTTGTAAAGGAAATCCTCAGGTGAAAACCCTGTCTCAGCCAATGTAGATTTATATTTCTTCTACATTTTGGAACCCCAGAGAGTTTTATGGAACACCTTGATGATCAAGTGATTTTCTCTTATTATTTCTATAGAGAGTGAGTATCAGAAGCAGAAAGTGAATCCAAGGCTTCTTGACTTAAAAAAAAAAAACTATTCTTATATCCATCTTCTTTGTTGTCTCTTGTATGAATCATATCTTCAAGGTTGCATGAGGACAGTTACTATATATGTTTGATATTCTGGATCTTCTCATCCTCTACTAACATCATCACTTTAACTGCTTCCCCACCAGTGACATAAATTGTTTCCCTGGGCTTCTTGGCTCTGACAAGTGAGCTTCTGCCTTATTTTGCCAAATCCCCAACCTAAATGTCACTTCTCTCTCCATTCTATCACCTACCTTTCCTCTTCATAAGTCTTTTTTTTTTTCCTAAAAGATGAACTTTTTGCCTTCTCTTTTATTGGTGACCATTACACTTTCCTGCCAGCTACATACTCTGCTGCCATCTGCTGTCTCTCCTTTCTCCCCCATTTTCTGATCATTTGTTAAGGTTGGGTTTTCTTATCACAATATAAATTCCTCAAATGTGAGGACGGTTTTGATTACATTTATTTATATTCTCAACACTTAACATAGTGAATGGCACATAGTTCATCTGTCATCTATCTCTATTTGTCATCTCTATTTTTATTTACAGTTACCTATCATCTATTTATATTTATCCATGTATATATATAATTTCTCTCTATCTATCTATCTCTCAATACCTTAATATATAGAATCTATAATTCCATTGGTTGGGATGCTCCCTCTATTAACATTGATCACAACTCTTATATGATTAGTAAAAGATCTTTGTGAATTTCTGCAAAACAATGTGCATCACCCTGAATCCTACCTAATGAGGGACCTCTCCAAAGTTAGCAATTTTGATTGTCAAACAGAAACATAGTCTGTTGCTGAACCCATATTCTAAAAAGCCATTCCAGCTGGGTAGAACCTGCCAGAAGAAATGAATACTCTGCCAGTATAACATTCTGTGACCCAAAGTCACACCACATCCAGAGAAGGCTTTGTGCACAGTAAGCTCTTAATAAATATTTGTTTGATTAAATTTAATGATACCATGTGAGTTTTATTCATTTTTACGTGATAGAAAATTAGGGATCTTATTATTGGTACATCTCAAATTTAGAACAGCCAAAGACAGAGGAAACAATAGTATTCGATTACATGTATGTGATAAAAATAAATGTGCTATTTATACTACACCTGTCTGTACATATATATTATATATGTGTGTATGTATGAATGCATATGTGTATGTAGCTGTATACACTCACACATAATATTTTCCTCAAAGGGAATTCCTCAGTGCCACAGAAGACGTGGTCCAGCAATGCCAGTGATGGTCTGATGGAAACGATACTCCTTGTTCCTTTCTTACCTAGTGACCATGAGAAGTGTCACATGCCTGAATTTGTCCAAAATTCACTAAAGTTTTTTTGGATCTCTTTAGCCATACAGCCTTCATCTCCAAATATGTCTTTCCTTAGGGAATTCTTCTAAATAGGGTAGTACAGTTTGATTTCTAGCTTGTATTGCATACTACATAGAGGGGACGTGTAAGTGAACATACTCTATTTGATAAAATATCTATTAAAAAAAACCTGTATGAGTAAAGGGGAAATGTTACTGGTCTACATAATATACCTTTAAAAAAGACGCATGTCCTCTAACTGTCTCTTCATCAAAGGATGAAAATATCTATAAGTATTAAATGAAACATTTCAGTGGGCTGGCAGATAAATTAGATTAATGGTGTCAAACTCAAACAGAAACAGTTATTTAAACAAAACATAAAGATCACTGTGGGCCACATATTGACTTTAAAATGCACATATTGACAGTCTCTCCATTCTGCTATAATCTTTTGTTAGATATTTCTCAATTACATTTTAATTAGGTTCTCTCTGTAATTGAGAGTGTTGCTGGTGGCTGGGAGCACATAGTCCACACCTCTGCTTTAGAGGACAGAAGGCCAAAACTTGAAGAAAAATCAGCGAATGGCTTATGGCTGGGACAGTTTTTCTTTATTTATTTTTTGAAATCAGCAAAGTCCATTAGAAGCACTGGCAAGTATGCCTTGATGCTTGCTAGTGGTCTGTTTCATATGTCTTTTCCCTGTTTCCTCTGGGCACATTTGAATTGAATCAAATTGTATTGTAGGTCACACTTGGAATGCTTATACTGACTTATGAATCAAAGAATTTTGGATCTGCAAATGCAAAATATCATTTCCTGTTTTCCAGTTGTGTACTTGGGTCTGTTTTTCTTGGAAGTTTCCCCTTCATGTCTGGGCTAGGAAATTATATATGACCCACGTATTTGGTATTGAATAGGATACTGAAGAGGGAATCTATGTTTCTGTCATTTCACTCTCAGGCATTTTTATTTCAGTGTGACAGTGGGAGGGAACTGGAAAATTGATCTGAGCTGGTGAGTTTATAAAGAAGATATTTTTATTAATGGAAATTGGCTCCAGATTTGATTTTTATATTAAATAGTATCTCTCTATTGCCTCGTGTATAATTTTGTTCTTTTATATCTCTTGAGAAAAAAGCCAGAGCCCTCAAAATATTAATAAATACTGTTTCTGAGACTAGATTTGAACAAAGGTAGATGAGTCATCCTGCCCTCTCTCTGTGGTACTACCTATCTTCTAGGAGCTGTAGTCAGGAAGACATGAATTCAAATTTGGGCTCACATACTTAGTAGCTATGTGACTCTGGGCAAGTCACTTAATTCTGTTTTCCTCAGTTCTTTATTTGTAAAGTGAGCTGGAGAAGTTTGGCAAACCAATCCTGTATCATTGACAAGAAAACCCCAAACTGGGTCACAAAGAATCAGATATGATATCAGTTTTATATGAGTAGTTTAAAAAGTCTAGAATCTTTTTCTCTAATTTAGTAATTATTAGTTATGACTATTACTATTGCTGCTAGTACTATTATTATTACAATTATTATTAATTATATTATTAATTATAATTATTTCTCCTATTTCTCCTTCTGCTAATAATGTCATAGTCAGACAGGAAATATTTTTATCAGTGAATACTTGAAATAATACATCATATTTTTAAGTCTCCTTGATTGACATTATTTGTTCTAAAAAATAACTAATGTCTAAAAGTATCCTGACCTGATATCTGAGGTCCTTATTTGCTCAATGTTTTACTCTGCTAAATACTTATATTACAATGTATTCCCTTCTTGTAATTTAACAGTTCTCTTACCAATAAACTTTTTTTTAAACTCTTGCCTTCTGTCTTAGGATAGATACTAAGTAATGGTTTCAAGGCAGAAGAGTGGTGAGGGGTTAAGTGAATTACTAGGATCACAGAATCAGAAACTATCTGATATCAAATTGGTACCCATGACCTGCATTTTCCAGGCCTTGCTCTCTATCCACTGAGCCACTTAGCTGCCCCTAATATATAATGTCATATGTTTATCTTATTTCACATCATCTTCATTCAATAAACATTTATTGAAAAAGTCCTATGTGACTTCAAATTTAAGGATCACTAACCAATTACATATTTACTGATTAAAATCTTGTTGTAAGGCTGTATTTAAGATGGTTATTGAACCCTAAGAATCAGGGATCTAGTCATCTGAAAGTTTCAAATATCTTTTGGTGTTTTCTAGTTTGGATATTAGGGATTTTTTTTCTTGTAAATTGCCTCTGGACCTGCATATTTTGGGTTGAATTGAGTACTGTAAGAAATAATCCAGTTTAATTACATAATAAACAAAAATGAAATATGTTCACACATTAAAGAAAAAAGGGACTTAGATTTGCTCAGTCACTTAACAAGCATTTATTAAGTTCTTGCTGTGTTCCAGGCACTATGCTAAAAATTGTTTATATAAAGAAAGATGACCATATTTTTCCAGGCTTTAAATTAAAGTTTTAATGAGGAAACTAATACATACATAACTATGTTCCTAAAAGATACGTCCACTGTACCTGGGAAGTAGTCTCAGATGGAAGGCATGTGGTAGATTCTCAGTGGGGAGGATTGAAAAAATAAAGAAAAAAAACAAACTTCTGCATGAAGTGAGATTTGAGCTAGTAGTGAAGGAATCCAGGGAAGCTAAGAGATGAAGAAAAGGAGTGAGATCATTCCAGAAACAGAAAATTTCCAAGTAAATGCATATAGTCCAAGTGATAGAGTGTGATGGATTAGAAACAAGAAGTAGTACAAAATAACTGGATGGTAGAGAATTTGGAAAGGCATACGTGTAAAAAAGAGTGGAAAGGTAGGAAAGGACAGCAGGATTGTAAAGGGCTTCAAAAGCTAAATAGAGTTTGATATTGGTCCTAGAGATAATAGGGAGCCACTGGAGTCTTTTGAGTTGGAGTGAGGAAGTAACATACTCAGACATCAAAAATATCTTTGGCAGCTGAGCAGAGAGCTTAAATTAGAGAATAGAGAAATATTATCTCTTTTCTTTGCAATGAAATTCCCTTCTGCCCCTTTTCTTATTTCTCTCTTGCTCCTTCTTTTCCCAAGTTCCTACTGAGTTTGGACTGAGCAGGCTAAAAATAAGGCAAATGCGATGTCTTTGGGATATTTGTTTGAGATTACCAAACTAATGGTGGGAAAGAGGTATGGATATTTTTGTTGTTGATTGTTTATTTTCCCCTCTAGTTCCACATTCTGGATAAAAGTTGTTTAATTCAACAAAATCAAATCTAAAAAAAATCTGTTAAAGTTCCTACAACAATTGTTGTCCTTGTTGGTCAGGCAGAGATAAATTTCAGTTCTCATACTCATGGATTTTCATTTTTTTTAGTAAATATTTACTTATGAGCAAGGTCTAGGGTAGCCTCTAATCCCCTAAATTGAAACCTTAAAGGCAAGTCCCCAAATAAATGCCACCTTTTGATGAGTTTAGAAGCATTTCTGTTTTTCCTTTTATTCTCTCTTTCTGTGTAACTCTTAAAAACCCTCTGGACTTGTATACCCTGACACCTCAAGATGAAGAGACTACATTGTAAGTCTTTACTTGAAGTATTTTTCACTATAAGTGGCACTTCTGGGAAACTAGAGGAAAGAAGGGGAAAATGCTAGGAAATCTAGATGAAAATTACCTTCATCATTGATTGCTTTGGGATCGTGTGTGATTCAGTCCTTCATATGGTCATTGGAGGCAAGGGATTCACAGATATACTGAATTTGGGTGTACTGGGAGATTATAGTTCAGATTTCCCTGTAATTCCCTTTTACAATTTTAGAGTCAAAATACCAAGAGAAAAAGACAGACAAACATATAAGTAAGAGTACTATTGAATTTTCTCTGTCCAGATAGAGTGGTGAAGAATCTCAAATAAGGACATAAATTTAAGCTTTCCATTTAGAACCACCATTACCAAAATAAGTCCATTTCAGTTCCACCTCAGGACTAGTGTGTGAGTTTGTTTAAAGGTAGAGCAGCCCTCTTTAGAAGAAATATTCCAACCTTGAGTTTGGCAGGTGTGTAATGCAAATTTAATAACAGCCCTTTTTTACATTTACTGCAAGAATTGATTATTATGGGTTACAGAGAGAACTGTCAGTCCTCACAGCAGCTGCTTGATTCAACTGAACTTTTAAATTATTTGCCAAAAACTCTCTATTTCTCCCATGCCTGCAAAGTGAACAATTGTCTGATCTTTGGCAGCAGGGAGACAGTGATCTTTGGCTTCTGCCAGCTGAGAAATGGTTTGTTTTCCTTTCAAGCTGCACAGTATTCTTAAATTTTTCTTGACCATTAAATATTTTATAAGCCAGCTTCTAGCTGCTGAATGGCAAAATCTCATCAGACTGCAGATGTATGACATCAAAGACAGAGCCAGATTTTCTCTGTGTTTTACTCAAATGGTTAATCTGTCCTTAAAACAACCCAATTGTTTATAGGGTGGTAGGCCATTGTGAAATTTCTTCTTTCTATAAAATTCATTCAGTCAGTTCTAAAACAATATCAGTGAAATGACCACTCTTGTATTCTATCTGGACTTAATATTTCTTTTAGTTTCTATCTGATAACAGAAATCTTTCATGATCATTATGGTCATGTTGTAGCTAGTTCTACAAATAGTCACCTTTCCAGACAATCTTCCTCGATCAAATAAAAAGTCGTAGATTCTGAAAAATAAAACATATAAATATGGAGTCAGTCATTTGATAGCCAGTAGAATAATGTAAAAGGTTTTTTTAAATGTTTTCCAAAAATGATAAGTTCAAATTATTCTACTTAGCCTTCAAGGTCCTTCATAACCTGGCCTCATATTTAATTTATTTTTTCTTCACCTTTGATTTCTTAGTTATATCCAATTTCCAGATCATGAAATTCTCATTAAACTCCTAATACAACATTTGTATTTTCTCTACATTCTTACAGTTTTAGAAAGTTGCATGGGGAATAGAGAGATTAGAAGCAGATCTTGAACCTTGATCTTCCTGGTTTTGATCTCTATGAACCAAAGTACCACTATCTCATCTTGACCTCATCTTATCTACCTGTTCCTATATACTTGGTTTCCCCAGGATTTTCCTTCTGCTTAACTTGGGCTGACCTTTTTATTGTCATTTTGTTTCTGCATCCTCTTTTTCTATAACTTATGATCATGAGTTTTTTCTATTTTCATGATCTTGCTACTGATATGTAGAGCTTGGAATAGCTCTCATCTTTTTCTGCCAATCATATGTCGCTTCTCATTCAAGGCTTGCCTAAAAATCCATTCTGCTTCCATCATGTATAATTGATTTTTTTCCTCTGAATTTCTGTAAAACTCACTATCTTAAACTGGTACTCTGATGCTGATGCTCTAATAGATTTGATGCAAATATTGCTTCTGTTGATGAAAATTTTCCTTCAAGTTCACCAGGAGATGGAGTAAGAGATAAAAAGGGATAAAAGAATGTGATATAACAAGGGCCTTCCTTGCATTCTTTTGATTTAGTTATATTTTGTTATTACATCTGTATAAATAATAATCTCATAACTAACTTTGGTGAAAAAGGTATAACTTGAAGAAATGCAGATTTAACTAGTTATCAGGGGAACAACAAAAATAACAACCACAATACTTCCTGATAATTAGACTTTCCAAAAATTGAATGAGGGAATGAGTCCCAGTAGAAGATGGCAGCTTCCCTTTCACTATATTTCTTCAAGTGTAGGCGAGATAACTACTTTCTTGTAGTGTTGTAGTGCTTGATCTCAGACATTATAGATTGTACCAGAAAGCCTCCAGATCTATATCATGATAATGCAGTTCTAGATTCATAACAATTCCTCAGGAAATTTCTATTATTAGTTTTTGGATGCTTTTGGATGAGGGAGAGGATTATTTATTTGTTCATGCCTTTTATTGTATCCTCAACATTAAACATGGTCCTTGGCACATAAATGAAACTTAACAAATATTTATTGACTGTGAATTATGGAAGAAACTGTTATTTTGAAGAATACATGAAATCCTGATCTAAGAAGCATTTATTCCAGATATGTTTGGCTCATTTTTCTTTAAAAAATGTGTTGATAGAAAATGAGAGAGATTTGGAGAGATTTGAAGAGATTTTCCAAATTGTTGTTAAGTAAATTTAAACTAGATAAAGTCTTTGTCTAGAGACTTAGGTTCTCCTGAGGATGATGAATTGGAGATATGTTGAAAGGAAAAGAGAAATATGTTTTACAACCTTGACTTGCAAAAGGGCTTGACTGCTTGAGCTCATTCTCATTCTTCCTCAAAGGAGTTTGAATTCCCTTCCCATACAATAGAATGCTTTATTATGAAGGACAAGTAAGGGGAAAATGTATTGGGATATAAGTTATTTTATAATGTTAAACTTTTCCAAAAATAAGTGCATATACATACAAATAAAATGCAACCTATATAACTGGAGAATGAAATAATTATAGACTTTTGGAACTAGAAGTATTAAAGATTACCTACTCAAATGACATGCTTTGATAATGTTTATTTTCTATTTAAAAATTGTCTCTCTATCACTTTAAGAATAAAGTTTTATGTTCATATTCTGACTTTAAAATATACCCACAATCTGGTTTCAACCTTCCTCAATGTCATTACCTGATACTCTCTTCCATGTTTTTATTTTTTTTTTATTTCTATGTTCTACCAAATGCTCCCTCCTTCCTCCTATTCATTTGCTTTGTTACATGCACAGGCTCCTAGATTTAGGACTGGTAATTCCTTAGAAGTCAACAAATCCTCCCATTTTGGGGATGAAATATTTGAAATTCAGAATTAAGTAAATTAGTCCCATCAGTATTATGTGTTCAGGATTTGAACTCAGGTCCTTTGACCCCCAAATGATGATACATAACTTTTATTATTTCCCTAATCTTTCTAATCAAACATACTCTCAGGTTGCAATGCTTGAAATATACTTTTCCTTATCCAATCTCCATCTGTTCATGTCTTTGAACCTTTCAAGGTTGCATTAATATGCTTCTTCCTCCATCAATCATTTTCCTGACAAATTTCCTGTATCTTCTCATAATTTATTTATTTACACTAAACTTAGTTGTGAATATGTCCTGTGTCCAACTTCATAGATGGGCTATATTTATCTCTAACCTCATTAAGGTTAGGAATCACAGATTCATACTTGAAAGAAAACCTACAAAATATCTAGAGTGTAGCATTGGGAAACCAGAAAAGGAAACCTAGAAAATATCTAGAGGGAAACCATTTGAAGACAATAATGTAGATTAAAAGGGAAAGCTCCATGGCACAGTAGATAGTGTTCAGCCTGGAGTCAAAGACTCATCTTCCTGAGTTTAAGCTGTTGTTAGATAGACACTTACTAGCTGCACTGCCCTGGGCAAGTCACTTAACCCTGTTTATCTCAGTTTCCTCATCCATAAAATGAACTGGAGAAGGAAATGACAAACCATTCTAGTGTCTGCCAAGAAAACTCCAAAAGGGGGTCACAAAGAGTTGGATATGACTAAAAGCCAACTAAACAACAAGTATAGAAAACATATTTTTATAGCATCTAGCTCTTTCAATTTTATAGATGAAGAAACAGATCCAAAAATATTAAGTGATTAATTTGAGGTGACACAGTAAATGAGTAGCAATCAGAATTTGTAGCCAGGTCTAGTGATTTCAAACCCATTCTTCTCTCTTTTTTCCTGTGCTGTTATTTTAGGCTTCTGAATCTTCAACACTTGCCTATATACTTTACACATAATATTTTTTGGAAACCCTTACCTTCCATTATAGAATCAATACTGTGTATTGGTTCTAAGGCAGAAGAGTGGTAAGGGCTGTGAAATTGGGGGGGGGTGTCTAGGGTAAGTGAATTGCCCAGGCTCACACAGCTAGGAAATGTCTGATGTCATATTTGAACCTGGGACTTCCTGTCTTTTGATCTTGCTTTCCATCCATTAAGCCTCCTAAGCTCCCCCTCCCTTTTGCTAAATAGGTTTTCAATAAATGTTGTTTGAATGAGAATATAGACCAGCTCCATTCAGAGTGGTAAAGTGAGTTGGCCAAAAAGACACAATTAGTGATAAAGCAAAGACTAGAATTTATCTAAGTCTTTTGGTGTATAATCTAGTGTTCTTCTCTTTATAGCACAATAATGTGTATTCTATAGCTAGTTCTTGAAAAAAAAGTGATTTAAAATTACTCACATATTTGTCTCTATCTAATTTGGTCTATTTATTGCAGTAACTTAAATAGCATATTGGTTGGTCTCTGATATCCAATTGGTAATATTGCTATGAGAGATAATGGGCTTTTTCTATACCTCTGGTAAGCAAAGGAAATTTTAACTTTTAAGAAACTAATTGAAAAGAAATTTATTTGTAATATCTTTATGAAAGAAATTTAATTAGAAAAAAAACTGCTTTTAGCCTTTATCCTTGTTTTTAAAATTCTTTATTCAATTTTTTTAAATTTTTAAAATTGTTTTATATTTTAGAAAAAATTTTTCCATGGTTACATGATTCATGCTCTTGCTCTCTATCTCCCCCTACACCCCGTAGCCGACAGGCATTTACACTGGTTTCTTCATGTGTCATTGATCAAGACATATTTCTCTATTATTGATAATTGCTCTATAATATTTCTGTATTATCAATATTTGGTCATTAAGAGTCTACATCTCAAATCATGTCCTCATCAACCCATGTGTTCAAGAAGTTTGTTTTTCTTCTATGTTTCCACTCCTGTAGTTCTTCCTCTGAATGTGGGTATCATTCTTTTCCATAAATCCCTCAGAATTGTCCTGGGTCATTGCATTGCTGCTGGTACAGAAGTCCATTACATTCGATTTTTACCACAGTATATCAGTCTCTGTGTACAATGTGCTTCTGGCTCTGCTCCTTTCGCTCTGCATCAATTCCTGGAGGTCTTTCCAGTTCACATGGAGTTTCTCCAGTTCATTATTCTTTTGAGCATAATAGTATTCCATCACCAACAAAAACCACAATTTGTTCAGCCATTCCTCAATTGAAGGTTATACCTTCGTTTTCCAGTTTTTTGCCACCACAAAGAGGGTGGCTATAAATATTTTTGTATGTTTTTTTTTCCTTATTATCTCTTTGGGATACAAACCCAGCAATGGCATGGCATAATTCCAAAGTGCCATCCAGAATGGTTGGATCAATTCACAACTCCACCAACAATGTATTGATGTCTCAATTTTGCCACATCCCCTCCAACATTCATTGCTCTCCCCTGCTATCATTTTAGCCAATCTGCTAGGTGTGAGGGGATACCTCAGAGTTGTTTTGATTTGCATTTCTCTAATTATTAGAGATTTAGAACACTTTCTCATGCGCCTATTGATAGTTTTTATTTCTTTATCTGAACATTGCCTATTCATGTCCCTTACCCATTTTTCAATTGGGGAATGGCTTGATTTTTTGTACAATTGATTTAGCTCCCTGTATATTTGAGTAATTCAACCTTTGTCAGAGTTTTTTGTTATAAAGATTTTTTCTTAGTTTGTTGTTTCCCTTCTGATTTTAGTTGTGTTGTTTTTGTTTGTACAAAACCTTTTTAATTTAATGTAATCAAATTATTTATTTGACATTTTGTAATTTTGTCTAACTCTTGCTTGGTTTTAAAAATATTTCTTTTCCCAGAAATCTGACAAGTATACTATTTTGTGTTCCCCTAATTTTCTTATAGTCTGCTTCTTTATATTCAAGTCATTCACCCATTCTGAATTTATCTTGCTATAGGGTGTGAGATGTTGATCTAAACCTAGTCTCTCTTCTTTATTCAATTCTTAATTTATCATTTGGATTTGGGAACATCTCCTTTTTTCCATTATCATTAGTACATTTCCCTGTAGGGCACTGACTACTATTTATGGGTCTCAGACATTCTCCCCCAAAGAAGATAGATATCATCTGAATGTCAACTGATAATCTTGTTAACAATGGCCTGGGTAACTGGTAGATCACAAGGTCTAGTCACATGGCCTTTCTATGAAGGTCAAAAATTGACATGTACTTGAAAAAATTAAAAATATAAATAATCCTCCTTCTCAACTTGGAGAGTGAGAAACTTTTTGTTGCAGAGAATTAAATGTCAGGATTGTGCTGATAAATTAACAGACTTTCTTAGAAAAAAAGATACTTAAGGCATACTTTTGATTTTAATATTCATTATTTTCTCCATTTTTATGTCTTGATAATAAAAAATGAGCCTAGTTTGTTGTATTTCCTATTTTCTGAGGTCAAAATAAATGTTTTCTCTGAAAATGTAATAATTTTCTCTGTTTATCTCTCCTGAATCTATTGTCTATGTCAGTTTGTTTTTCAGTAGAGATTTTAGATTTTCCTCTATTTTCTCATTCTTTGAATTTGTTTTATTGTTTTCTGTTGTCCTTTGAAGACATTAGCTTCCATTAGTCCAATTCTAATTTAAGGAAGCCATTTTCTTCTTTAAAGTATAATTTAACTCTCATACTAAAGGGGACCTCAAGATATCATTCTGTGAAGAGAAAATTCAGTCAACTAAAGCAGCTAAAGAATATATATATATATACTAAATTATGTAACATAGAAACTTAATGGTAAATAAATTTAAAATGGCATGTATGATTTGAGTATCATATATGATAATAAGAGAATGCCCCTTGTAGCCTTATTAATGTAATGTTAGGAAGAAAAAACAAAATATATTTTGCACAATCATCTAGTTAATATAATTTATTACTTCCAAAGTTCAAAAAACAAAATATATAAATAGGTACCAAAAGTGTTTAGTTCAGTTCATGGATGTCAAATTTACCTCACACTATTAAAGAAACTAAAATAGTAGAACTCATCTTTATCCCATTGAGTTAGATATCACAAAAGGATAACCGTTACCTCCCTCACACTTCTCCTTTAGTTTCCCATCAGAGATAGAAGAAAGAATTGTGAATCTGTGTGGACTAGAGAGCTCCCTTATATCATTTATTGATCTACTCATTGGCAAAGTAACCAACTAATTCAATGTGGCGTGTGGGGTGGGTTAAGAATGGCCAAAATATTCAAACAAACAATATCATTCACTAAGATATTTCTGTTTGAGTGAGTTGTTTTGAACTTATAGGGATATGGTCAAATAAACAAAAATTTTAAGGATTTCTGTGCTTTTAGCAGGCTTTTTAAAAATAATTTTAATCAAAATAACATACATTGTCTAATATCTATGAGGAACTGAGATATATCTTTGAACATATGAATTTCGCTGGTAAAAAAACAAAGATGCTTTTTCACTGTGGGATGTTGTGGGGCAAAATATTTTTTAAGTTTAATTCTTACTGCTTCATTACTAAAGCTGACTTAAGACACAATAATGTGGCAATTCCTAATAGAGGAACATTTGATTTCAAATTGTAAAAATAATATGAACAACAACAAATGAAGGTATGAAAACATTAATGAATTTAAAGGTTAAATCCTCAGTGGAGAATTTATTTTCTCTAATTTATCTCAAGGATTTTCATTTATATATCCTGAAACTTATTAATCTTCAGGAGATGTTCAAATATGACTAGAGAAATCATCCCACAGCATAGTGTGGCAACCACTAGAGACAGCAATTGTCAGATGGAACTTAATTGATCGTAATTGACTTGCCATTGTATTGTACTCTGAAATTGTAGCTAATTAAAATCTCTGATTAAAAAACAAGAATCTCACTCTTTATGTTGTATGTTATGTAAATGACTAAGCTGTTCATGTAGGAATGATCAGTGAATATCAATAAATGGATAATAAGAAATTAAAGGAAAAGTTAGCTCACTGATAGTGAATTAATGTAGTGCAACAATCAGAGTAGCTGCTGAGAATGTTGTATTTCACATCTAATTTCTTGGTATGAGCTCTTGAATATTAAGCATTTACTGTGGACAAATGCTGTCACAGAAGTAATTTACTCTATGGATACCCACCTACGTATCCCAAATATTGAACACACCAAAAATTATACAACCTTTACATGTTATTTTCCCCATAACTATATTATAGAAGAGGGGTTTTGGATTATCCCCATTTGATTAGAGGAAAAAACTGAGTTTTAGCCATATGAAGGTGACATGGCTAATAGGTGTCAAAGTAGAATTTGAAAGCATGCCATCTACCTCAAATAGTCAACAGTTTAGGTAAAAACAAATCCATGGATATTAGGTGAAATTGATGAAATCATTGTTACCTTTTAATGTCCTTTTCATCTTTAAGACTCCATGGATTCATCATTCTTTTAGCATTAGGCTATTTATGGCGAGTCATGTAGACATAGGAAGAATAAGTCTCTCATGAAAGACATTAAGCCACCAAAGTTTCAGCTTTGGAAATTGAAAACCTGTTAGTGTCCCTAACATGGTATCAGTAACAGGCATCCGATTACAAAAAGCTTATATTTTAGAAGACGGGACAACAGCCTTTGCTTTCTATGTCTATAGAAACATTGAAATAATGGAACAGGGGAGAGTGGTCAGGACCTGTGACTTCTTATTGGTAAGGGATCTTTAGTGAAAATTCTATATAGTAAGCATATGTAAGCAAATCTGTAACTTTTCTATCAATGATAGTCTTGCAGAATTGCCTGATTTACTCAGTCACATAGCTGGTATGTCAAAGGCGGGACTAGAACCTCTGCCTCTTAGCACTCCAAGTCCAGGACTCTTTTTACTATGACATTCTGCCTTTTGTTCCATGTCTCTTAATATTTATCTGAAATCCCTGCAGATTTTTTTTCTATTACCTTCCCAATTCCTCTATTATTTTCATGCTTACATACAAGGGATGGTATTATGGGTTCTGGGAACTTGATTATTTGATATTTTGACAATCATATTTCAATATAATATGTGTTTTTAATCTATGCATTTAAAATAGTTTATTCTAAAATGGGATCCATAGGTTTTACCAGTTTTTTCAAAGAAGTCCATAATAAATGATTTAAAAACCACTAGCTTATAACCTCAAAGGTTGTCTAATATAAACCCATTCTTATATAGATAAGGAAACTGAGTCCTACCTAGAGACATTTAAAGTATTTCTCAAGATCACATAGATTTAATTTATAGATGAGGAAACTCAAGCAAACAGTGTTAAGTGACTTTCCCAAGATCACCCAGCTATTAAGTGTCTGAAGTCAAATTTGAACTCAGATCTTCCTGACTTCCTGTCTTGTGTCCTATCTACTATACCAGTGATGGCCAAACTTTTTAAAGAGGGGCCAAAGGAAAGGAAATGCTCATCTGTCAGTCTGTTTCTAAGGCAACTCTTTTGAAATTTCATTGTATTGTATCCTACTCATTGTATTCATCAGATTAGGAATAATGCCACTGGCCAGATAGAACATTTCAGAGGACTGCATCTGGCCCATGGGCTGTAGTTTGTCCATCACTGTCCTAGATCATCATGCTATCCCAATGAATATTAATTTAAGTAGATAAATATAAGTATAAACATATGTATATAAGGACATGTGGACATATATGTATGCATCTATACACATATAGATATGTTCGCATGCATTTGTGTGCTTGTTCATAAATGTGTGAGTGTGGGTATAGTTTTTCCAGAAAGGAAGCCAGATGTTGCGTCCAGAAGCTTGACCATTCTGTTTTCCTCAGAGGGAGGTGTTACTCAGCTACCATTATATCTATCTGTTTCCTTAAATATTATCAGTCCAGGGAATCTGACATTAAGTTGAAGCTCCCTTCTAATCACTGTTTCATTCATTTAAGTGAGTGACATAATCCCAGGCTTTACATTCCAAACTTCACCCTTTTCCCACCAAATACCAGTTCCACAATAATTATGCATAGCTAGTAGCAAGGAAACGCACTTAACTCATGTGACAGAAACAGAAATATCAGAGAAAATACAAATAGGAGAATACACCTCAGGCAACTGTTTAATTGCTCTTTTCACAAATTTTCCTTTCTAGCCAAATATCTCCATCTCCATAACTTTGCATAGTCTTGTGCCATGTCTACAATGTACCTCCTCTTCTCCTCCACTCTCCAGAATTTCTCTGATTTTTCTTTCAAGTGTCAGCTTATGTGCCAGTGCATATAAGGAAGGTTTCTCACTCTCCTTCATCATTCAGTTGTTAGTAAACTTTGCACCTGCTCCTCAAGATTAGATACAGGCTTAATTATTTACATGTTGTGTCCTCTGTTCTTCTGAACTAAGTAGAATGTAAGGTTCTGGAGGACAGAGGCTGCTTTCTTTCTTCTTTATTTCTTACTTCCTTCTTCTTTCTTTCCTTCCTTCCTTCCATTCCTTCCTTTCCCCTTCCTTTTTTCCTTCTTTCCTCCTTCCTTTTTTCTTCCCTTCCCTTCCCTTCCTTCCTTCCTTCCTTCCTTCCTTCCTTCCTTCCTTCCTTCCTTCCTTCTTTCTTTTTCTTTCCTTTTGTTTTATCTTTGTACTCCCAATATCCACATGTAAAAATAATGTGTCTTGATTTGAAATGACTTGCATTAGAAAAGTGACATTTCTCTCTATATCCCTATCCCTCAAAGAAAACTAAGAAATAGCAAAGATCTAATTCTATTAAATAGGTGAATCCAACATTCTTCACACATGAAATTCTGTTTCAGTATTTGTTGCATTAGCATTTTAATTATGCAATAAAGGGAGAAACACTGAAGGAATAATTGGTTCTGCTATTAGCCAATTAGAACTGTAACTAAAAAAACAGAAATCCACATTGCCACCAAATAGTCACGATATCAGTTGATCAGATGTTTAATAACATGTGGAGGCAATAAAAAACGAGAGATGGAAGTATCCATTTCCCATGTACCATATTTGTTAAAATCTAAATTAATGAAAGCAGACACAGAAAACTTTACTACCATATAACTCATCTTTTTTTTTTTAACTGCTAATATGTTTTCTAAACTGGATATATATGGAGTGGTGAGTCAACTGATTAAAATATAATTTAGAAATATAACAATATTATAAAGAGACCATATTCTGCATAACTGTTCCCATATGAACAGAGGCAGCAAGTTGTCTTGCTTGTCCATATTGTGCCATGAAGTCCTATCCTTCTTTTCCATAATAAAGTCTGTCAATACACATAATTCTAGGATTGCTTATGGGACCTGTCTAGCAAAATGGGCTTGGATTTTGATGAGATACTGACTGTATTTTTCCTTCCCTTGTGTTTCCTTTGACAGATACGACCACATATTCCACTGAACGATCAGAGCACTTTAAGCCCTGCAAAGACAAGGATCTTGCATACTGTCTGAATGAAGGAGAATGCTTTGTGATTGAAACCTTGACTGGGTCACACAAACACTGCCGGTAAGCCAGGGCCATCCACTGACCCACAATCTTTTCTGTTCACTCTGTGCATAGCGGGGGAGAAAATGGAATGTGGCACAATATAGAGACAAACACCAAAATCGTTGTGATGGATGAGTTTGAATGGTAAATATGGGAGGCCAAAGTGCCTCGTCTTCTCTAATATCTGAGAAATATAAACCAGAAGTCGGAATGTTAAGTGCTAAATTTGTTGCACTCAGCAAACACTTATCTATATACATATTATATTCTTATAATACATTTATTTAAATATTACTCAAATATTTAATTTCATTCATGATAAGACTCATACATGTCAAAGAATAATGTTCTCATTTATTCCCTGATGTTCAGAAATACTTACTTCTAATTAAACCAGCCTTTCGAGGAAAGACAAAAGAAATGATTATGTGATGTTGAACCACCAGGCCAAATAGCTAGCACTAGCTTCAGCTCCCTGGATCATCTCTAGAAGTCCATAAGCATGTTCTAATGAAATTATGGTGTCATGCTTTTCCCTCAGTTCATTAATTCCCTTGAAATTTATCAGTTTTTAAAGGAAAACACACCTGCTCATAAAAGACCTTTTAGTAAGAATAACCAGCCCAAATGTACCAAAACAGCCCCATGCCAGGCAGAGCACAAAGCCATTGGTGGGGTTATGGAAGGTGGCTGTTTTATGACGTCTTCAGACACAGGATTACACCCCAATTGCCAATAAACAGGTTCCAAATTTATGTAGATAAGTAATGCGCTTATAGGCACTGCAGCTTCATTGCTTTGCACCCCTTTGTAGGAAATCAAATTAGAATCAGAAAATATATATCCTACTGAGTTCTTATTCCCCAGACTACACTTATAATTTGTTTTTTTCCTTGAATTTTATAAGCTTCACTGATCATTTATATCCAAACCTCTTTCCTTCCTTTTGTTTTTCTCATATGATATAGTTATTAAATTGATTATTCTGAATCATAGAACACAGAAAATTGTGACTCATTTTTTCCCCTTTCGCTAGAGCTGTTGCTTAACTATATACTTCTCCTCAACCTACAGCATTGCTTGATTATTTAAAGAAGCATTAGATCTCAAAACCCATGACTTAGAGGTTCTGGAAATAAAATCCCTCTCTACTTGCATGAAATGGAAACTTTGGACAAAGTTTGGCCAGTTATTTAAGCACACAGTGAGGGACAGTTCTGATGCTGTTCCTTAGCATAGATGGTGATTGAGTTGATAGCCTTGGGACGTCTTCATTAATGCTGGCTTCTCTTTTCCTCTCATGTTGGTACATTAGTTTCAGAGGACTTGCTATTTTGAATCATGAAGAACTAATGAATGCTTTGCATCTGATGTTAAAAATCTTTAAAGGTTATTCAAATAAGTGTTTACAATATTTAATGCATTTTTTTAAGTTCGACTAGGAGATTTTACCATTTTGGGGAAAGGATGGTACTCTCTTTAAGACAAGATTGCAGTAGTAATTTCTCTCTTTTTTTTAAATTTAAACTTCTGAGTACATTAGTATAGGGAAATACCAATGAGGAAATTCTATCAAAACAAGTTGGAAGCTATAAACTCAAGTCTCGCTGAATTTCCCAGGAGTCTAAGAGATTAAGTCATTTGCCAAGGGACACACAGCCAATATGTGTAGATATTGAACTTGAATTCAGATAGCCCTGGCTCTGAGAGCAATTCTTTATCTGCTATAGTATGACTGTCTCTTTGATCATTTCATAAGAGATTAAGAAGTATTATTTAGAATTTTTCTATGTGGCCAAGTACATAGAATGTTGGGACATAATTTAGGAAGATACGCATTCATATCCAGACTTTTATGACCTTGGAAAAATTAATCTTTCTGCCTTGCTTTATTCATCTGTGAAATGGGCATAATAAGAAATGGAGAAAAATGGGAAATGATACCGGCATAGAAAGAGATATAGAAAAAAAAAAACAAAAGCAAAGAGGGATAAGACAGACAAATAGGCAAAGTCATAGAAGTAGAAAGAAATACAGATATGGGGACCTACACGCAGAGAGAATATGATCAGAAAGAAAGAATGTGGAAATTTAGAATAAAAAAAAGTAGAAAAAAGACTTGTTTTGATAGAATTTCCCAGGAACCCAAAGATCTAGATTCCTGAATTCTAGTTCTAGCTGTATCACTTAATAGTCATGTAATCAAAATGTACTTTTAAAATACAAATAGGATTCACTATTTTAACATACTAGCTGAAATGTGTGTATATGTATGTATTTATATGAGAAATTTGGATGAACACTTATATAGCCTACCTATTTTCCTTAAGAAAATGTGAAAAACCATATCAAATTGCTTTTCATCTCCGAAAAGGGGAAAAGAAGGGAAAAAGAGAGACAATATGGATGTTATATATTCAGAAAACATAGACTAAAATTATTATATTTAATTGGGAAAATAAAATATCTTTGAATAATATCAACACAAGAAAATTGTTAAAACTGTATCATGCCCCATCCCTTTACCTCTTTATTATAATGCATGGCTCAAGTAGTCATTATTTTTAATACTAAGATACTTATAATAAGAAGAAATGAGACCATTGTGAATGGTGTGGGGATGGGGAGGCAAACCCATTTAGCTAGAATATTCTTTCATTCATCCTTCTTTTTCCTCTTGACTTAAGCATCATCATAATTAAAGGAAGATATCTCCATTTACTTTCTGAATCAAGGAAATTACTAGGAAAACAAGCAGCTAAATTGTTTCATGCTTATTTAACACCTAGTTGAGGACCACTTACACCTGTGGTCCTAGGCTCCCCATTAAGCATGATATATAGTGGCCCAGCTCCTGTTAGATGGAAGCTATTATCATTTACTGTTATTAGGTTGATGAGCAAGAGCTTTCAATTAAACACTTTCTGATTAAATAATATCTACTCCATTCAGATGTTTTTGTTAATATTCAATTTGTTCCTGTCAAAGAAACTTGTTTCCAAACTGATTCCATGTATTTTGAAAGCATAGAATAATCTTGGGATTTCACTAATAGGTATAATTCAACCAGAGAAGAAGAAAAAATATGAGAAAGAATACAAAGGACAATACAGCTTCTCAAATAAAAAATGTTCTGAAGGAAACCAGGAGTTTCTGTTCATAATTAATTTTCTCGTTTTATTTAGATATGTGGAAACCTGGGGAAAGGAGCATTCCTTATTGTCATCCAAACTAGAAATGACCACTTTTATTTAAATATTTGATAAGTATTTTGAATAGAACAAAAGTGAATTGGGGACAACTTCAAGTTTAAAAAATGTTTTCTTCACCTGATTATTCATTACCCATAATTGGATAAGTTGAGTTAGAAATATTTTAACCATTATTAGGGAAATATCATGGTACTAGTGATCTGATTACTGTTATAGACACATAAATGCACACACACACAAAGCACAAAACACACATACTTTAATGATTCTACCTCTTTCCCCATATCTTGAGCTCATTAGTCGGAAATATGTTTCAGAATAAGAACTGAAGGCTATTGTGTTGTTAAGGTGCCAAGAAGGACCTTGGACCCCAAGGAATTCCTCATCTACAGTATCTGAGAAAGCTTTCTTACCTAATATTTTATATTTCCCTCTCCTCACAGATCAAACTTTTCCCTGGGGACACATGATAAACCCTCCTATTACTGAATGAGAAAGAGAACATAACATTAATTTTAGTCTATCTGTGGATGGCAGAAAATATCCAGGGGACTGATCTGAGTTGGTTAGGTTTTACAAAGTAGTGATTGTTGAGAGGTCTCCCTAGATTAGGCTAATTGGATTCTTTTCTGAGTGAACGTCTTTGAGGTTCACCAGATATTGTCTATCAAATAATAATATCCATGGGAGAAATTCAAACAGTTGCTAATGACTTTGAGCATCTAAATGAAAAGAAATGCAAGACCTTCTCTATTTAGTAATATAGCCATCACTCAGGGAGATCTAGTAACATTTAAACATTAAAACACTTACCTTCTGTTTTGGAATCAATACTAAGTATTGGTTCCAAGGCAGAAGAGTAGTAAGGGATAGGTTGTTAGGGCCTGACTCTATCCACTAAACCACCTAATTGTCCCCAATATATTAAGTTTTGCTCAAGACTGGTCCATTTTCTAAATATTTCTTCCAAAGCCTTAAGAGAGAATAACTTAATGACTTTTATTTTTTTGTTGTCAATAAAATAAAATAGAAAACAATTATGCATCAGCCTGTGTTCCATGTACTGCAGTAAGGTGATTCTGAAACATTCTAAGAGAGAGTTTGGCTCTAAAGATAATATAATATAGTGTCTATAATAAGACACAGAATAATAACAGGATGAAAATCTTAAGAGGTATTTCAAGTTCATCACAGATTTTCCAAGGTAAACATTGAAACATTTAGCTGATGATATTTGTCTCAACCCAAATATAATTTAAGTAATTTGCTCTAGCTATATTCACAAGTCAATGGTGTTCATAATAGAAGGTATACTGATTGCCCTTGCTATGAAAAATATTCCAAGTTATAATGAAACTTCCCTTTATTCTCAATCAGTGTAGCTTGTCAAAATAGTTTCATTTTCTAAAAATGGATATTAACCTTGGAGTACTATGACACCAAGGAAGCAAACTGTTTATTCTCTTCTAAAATATTTTCCAGTTCAGTCTTCCTCAAGAGTGGAGTTATCCTGAAATGATTTATGGTGAATTTTAAGACCATGATGAAGAGCACAAAAGTATATCTATGAAATTCTTATCAAATGTTCTTAAACCAGTCATTTAAACTCTACATAATATTTATCAAAAACTTGCATTTAAGCAAAGAACAGGATTTCTTCTGAATGAATTATTTATTTCATGTCTTTGAAAAAGTGATGAATATAGATTTTGAAGGGATATATGTAAAAATTGTAAACATGGGCAAATGAATGCAAAAAACTTGGATGTGTGTATAACAATTATTTCAAGGAAGTAAAAACCTAAAATGATTAGAGGATTTTGTCAGAAGGACAAAAAATTACATTTGAAGAGAAAACAATGTAAGGATAGCACCTCTGCTTTGGGGCAGATGGTAAAATGTCAACAGATGCTCAGTTTAGGAGAATGATTTTCAAACTGGAAATAGTTGAACAAGTGGGGAATTAAAACCCCAAAGAATAAGAAATAGCATAAGATCACCTTGTTTCTTGAACAAAATTTAAATAATCTAGCTAAGATTAATTACATCACTAGACACTAAAGGAAAGTTGTAGGAGTGATCACAGCATTGCTATTCACGATTTTAAGGAATCATGGGAAAGGGGAAAGGTACTAAAAAATTGAAGATGGGAAATGGCCCAGTTTTTAAAGAGGGGAAGGTATATTTTAGAATCCATAGATTGGTAAATTTGCTATTACTCCATAAGCAATAGTTTAGCACAGATTATTAAATACCTCATATTCAATGTTCATTGTTTCTACCACATGATTAGGATACTATTTACTATTTACTAATGGATTTATCCAAAAAATCCTCTTTTAAACACAATACTTGTGATAACTCTGAGTTAACTTGGGTTTATTGAAGGACAAAATAACCCCATTATCTATTTAAATATGGTTTCTAGATAGTAATGTGTTAAATATCATGATTTACTGTATTCAAATTTTGAGACATTTGGATATCCTTGTAAATCACCTTTGATATCCTTGTAAACAAGACAGAGAAAATGAGACTAGGAGATTAAAGTGAACTCTTAGCTACTTGAAGCATGAGGATACTCAAAGGGTTTTGTACAATGAATGAATGCAAACTTAAAGAGGTTATAATGGTGACTTATTGGGTACTTATTCCTAGTGTGTTTTTTTCAGTTATTGGAATTAAATTTTTTTTTAATTTTAAACCTTTGACTTCTGTGTATTGACTTATAGGTGGAAGATTGGTAAGGGTAGGCAATGGGGGTCAAGTGACTTGCCCAGGGTCACACAGCTGGGAAGTGTCTGAGGCCGGATTTGAACCTAGGACCTCCTGTCTCTAGGCCTGGCTCTCAATCCACTGAGCTACCCAGCTGCCCCCTATTGGAATTAATTTGCAAAGGAGATATTATGGTGGATGAGGAAATGTGCTTAGATGTAAAAAGATTTGGGGTCAAATCCAAGACTTTCTATTTACTAATTCTAAGATCATTTAAAAAATGTTGGACTGCCCTAGCTTTAGTTTTCTCATCTGCAAAATGAGTTTTGGACCAATTGACATATAAGATTCCTTCTGTATTTAAATACTATAACCCTAAAATATTTTCATGAAATTTATAGATGATGCTTATTTATAGATATAAATTAGTACATTGGTTTATAAAATCATGTTTCCAAAAGGTCTTTCTATAAATTTAAATATTTACTTACATCTAATATAATTAAATTTTAAGAGTATAAATATAAGATCCTATACTTATATTTCCTCAAAGAAAATGTTTTTTTGTTTTATCTTTTTTCTTTTCCAATTGTATCTTTACTCATCCTTTCCTAATGAAGCCAAACAAAGGAATGATTAATTATTAAAAGGAGGGAATTACCTCTTTAGCAAAAAATAAAATTTGTTTGACTGTTGCACAATATTTCACACTAATAGTTTACCACCTCTGCAGAAAAGGGAAAGAAGTAAATTTTCTCTTCTCTTCTTTTGGGATAAAATTTTCATATAATTAAACATTTTTCAGTTATGTGTTTTGGTATTTTTCTTTTCATTTACATTGCTGTATATGTTTTATATACACACATATAATTTTATTCAAATATATAGTGTCTAGAACTCATTCTTTATTCTTTCTTGAGTGTAATGCTTCTGGATTACTCTCTTCAGTTATATGCACCACACAAGGGATGAAAATAAAATTAAACCTCCTACTCATGTCTGCAGAATCATATTATAGGAGTAATGGTCAAAGAAAATGGCAAAGTAGTGATTGTTAAGGTCTGCTTTTCTACTGCCTCCTTCATTTCATGCCTTCAAACATACATATGTCTCTCCCATCCATAAAGACCTCCACTTATCCTTGCCAGGACTTCAAGCTCTCAAGTCAAGTCATTCACACCTCTTTTCCATTTCATTGTCTTCTAGAATGTTATCTCCATTTATTGCCTGCCACTTACATCTTAGTTTCTCACAAACTAGCTTCTGACTCTACCAATCTTTTGAAATTGCTTTCTTCAAAGTCCAGCAATGTCTTAATTGCCAAATCTTATTATCTTTTCTCAGCTTTCATTCTGCTTGACCTCTCCACTTCATTTGGTCTTATTTTTATGTCCTGGATTTTCTCCTTTGATTTCTATGACACTATCACCTTCTGTTTATCTCCTTCATGTTTGAATGCTTAGTTTGCTGTGCTAGAACATTATCTATCCTCCACTGACCAATATGAATGTCCCTCAAGATTTATTTTCACTGAGCCTTCTGATGTTATTTCTCTTTTTCTCTCTTAATGATCATATTAGGTTGAAATAGATTCGACTATTTGCTACATGCAGATAAATGCCAAATCTTTGAATGCAGTCATATCTATTTTTCTTTGAATTCCAAGCAGGAATCATCAGCTGCCTTATACTTCTCTCTTTGTATATTCCCTGAGAAACTCTAACTCAACCTGTACAATTTTCCCTAAATAAATATGTTTCTATTGAGGTAACCAATATCATTGCCAGTCACACATACTGACAAGATTGTGTATATATGCCTGACTTTTCCCTCTGTTTCATACTCCATATCTCATAAGTCATCAACTTTTATTGATTATCTATCTAGTATATGTCAAATCTGTCTTATTCTCTTGACCCCAAAATATCTAGTCTAGTTTCCATCCCATGTTTCTTCTGACCTAGAGTATTTCCATTGTCTTTTAATTGATACTTTTCTTTCCAATATGTCCCATTCTTCTCTAACCCATCCTTTTCTCATTTTCTCTAAAACCTTATTGACTTTAAATTGTGTTATTGCAAATATCCTTCTTTTGGAATGCTTTCAATCATTTAAAAAGGTATCATGCCCTATAGAAATCTTCCTTGATATTTCCTCTTGTTAATGTACATTCTTTCCTCATATTATTATTTATTTGTTTAATCTTCAAAATATATTCCAACCCACTATATTACAGTGGTTCCCAAACTTTTTTGTCCTACTGCCCCCTTTCTAGAATAATATTACTTAGGTCCCTGGAAATAAATTTTTTAAAATTTTAATAGCAATTAATAGGAAAGATAAATGCACCTGTGGCCATCACCACTCCACTGGATCTCTGCAGCACCCACCAGGGGGTGGTGGTGCCCACTTTGGGAATCACTGCACTATAACATAAAGTTCTTCAATAAAGGACTGTTTCTTTTAAATCACCTTCCAAATTCCCAGTATGTAGCAAGGAACGTTATTTATAATAGGTGCTTAATAAATGCTTCTTAAATTTTATTGCTTAATGAAATTTAATGAAAATTTAGACTTTGTTTTGTGGCTCAGGAGTAGTCTTGATATGAGACAAATGTGTTAAGAACCAAGAAAACAGATATTTGCAGAAAATAAGAAATAAGACTGTCTGAAATGGATAAAGCTACATGGAAAATTAATGTCTCCCTCAATACTGAAAATGTTTATACATAGGTTATTTCAGAAGCAACTGGGCAAATACTTAAACATTATTATAGTGCAAAATGTGTGACATAAATATTTAAGAGGTTCTCTTCCACAAATATACATCTAAAGATGTTTTACATTTAGACTAGATAAAAAGGGGCAAGAAACTTAATCACAGTATTAGGTGACCTTGGGTTATAGGGTATCCTTCAAAAGATATTAGGAGTAACCTCCAAAAAGATGTACTATGTGTGCTTGAGTATTCTCAGTTAAATATGTTGTATTGAAGTATCCTTTCTGGTACAAGTCAGACAAAAATTAGTGAGATCTTATTCAGCTTTAATATTCTATAATTCCAAATCACTCTGACCAAAGATAACCTCAATATTTTATTATGCACCACCATTTTTTCATTCCCAGGACTATCTATAAGATGCCAACTAAATATGTCATAGTCTTACTAGCAAAAGCTGAAAAGGAAGATAACTAAATCTATATGAAAATCCTGCAAAATATATAGAAGATTGAGATTTTTTATCAAATATAGTTTTTTTAATCCTTTCCCTATATACGACCCATGGTTTGATTATTTGTGAACATCTGTTTTTAGGATACATGTGAAAGAGAAATACAGTATTTATGCAAACATATATTTAATCCTAGGGAGAACCTGTTCAAGAAAAATAAAAAAATACAACTTGAATGAAAGTAGAATTTAATGGAACATAGTGAGGAAATCTTTAACTTTGTTTCACTTATAGGCTATTATTATTAAAGATTGTCATTACTACCTGAGAATTGAAATGTTATATTTTTAGCTCTAAAAGCATGAAATGTTCCACAAGAGATTTATGTGAATTTGAAGTTTACTATTGCACTTTTGTGTGCTTTTGAAGTAGAGAACAAGAGGAAATCTTATATTGACAGGAAATAATAACTAGAACTTATTTAGTACATTAATATTTGCAAAATTCTTTATTTATATTATTTTATTCAATCCTTATGCCAATCTCATAAGAGTGTTATTAATATGACCATTTGGCAGATGAAGAATTCATGTCTGGGGGAGATTAAATCATCTTTCCAACTTCAAATAGCTAGTTACTGTCTGCGGCATGATCTGAAATAAAGACTTCCTGAATTTAAGTCCAGAACATTAACTACTATATAACAATTATTTATAGCATCATTTTTCTGAAATTATCCATTCATATTTGAAGTGATGATACAAAATGAGGTTCCTTCCAACGCTAAATCTATTATCCTATGTAATCAGGTAAGCATAAACATGATAATTTTGAGAAGAGTAAGTGATTGCTAACATAACAGCTGAGGAGATTTAAAAAAAGGGGGTTCAAAAAAAAGGTCACCTGAACTCAATATCAGTGACATACTTGGTTATCTGTTATCCTTTGACTATACCATTTTCTGGGCAAATACACCCACTGATGATATTTTGTGCAAATGGCACAATGTGTTAACCAAACTTAATATTATTTTCCAGTGCCTAATAGTTCTCTATCAACAATAGATATATAATGAGTACTTATTAAAGTGATTTGTTCGAAAATCAGAAGGTATATCTAGAAGACAGAACTAGAAAGTTCTGAATAGGGTAGATTTGGGCTTTATGTAAGAGGAGAAAAATATTCTGATAACACTGTCCAAAAGTGGATTGAATTACCTTGAGAGATAGTGGATTGCCCTTCTGCAGAGGTCACTAAGAAAAGCAAAATGCTACCTTTTCAGAGATATTCTAGATGTGATTTATGCATAGATGTGCCTTGGACTCGTGGGCTAAGTGTTCTCTGAGGTTCCTTCCAGTTCTGAGTATCTGTGATCCAGTATAAATTATAAGGAATATATAAAAAAAGATGCTTGCCATTACATTTTTTATGATTTTTATTAAGGCATTTCAGTCATGTCTGATTCTTAATGACCTCATTTTGTATTTTCTTGGCAAAGATACTGTAGTCATTTGCCATTTCCTTCTTCATCTCATTTTGTACTTTAGGAAACTGAGGCAAACAGGTTTAAATGACTTGCTTAGGATCACACAGCTAGTAAGTGTCTGAGGACAGATTTAAACATGGGAAGATAAAGTCTTCCTTACTCCAAACCTGGAGCTCTATCCATTTCACCACCTAGCTAATTTCCCATTGCACAGAGTTCATTAAATTCATATTTTATTATAAAATGATTAACTTTACCTTAACACTCTCCTATTTATAGCCCTCAGCTATGTGATACAATGGGGTATGTAAATGAACTGCAGAGTACTAACTGTGTCTACAGGAGTATAGAAGATTTTGAACCATCCTGCTTTTGCTTTTGAAGCAGGTTTTAATCCTAGTGTCTTGAGAACAATTTTAGATTTCTCATTTCCAACAGCTAGCAGGAAATCTGTGAATCTCTTTTACCTTAATTGCACCTCCTTGACACCAATTCACACATTCCTGGAACAGATTTCATTATAAAGCAGAGGCAGACATGTAAAAAAATCAATTAAAAAATTAAATGTTCAAGTACTTTTCTGGTGCACCTCTATCCCTATCCAAAGTGCTTTCTCAAAAGGCATCGCCTCTACTTGATGCAAGGGACTGTTTTACTTTCAACTGAGTACCTCCAGTTGATCAGGTTTTCCTAATGATTTCCCTATGGACAACTTTGTTTACTAAACAGTTTAATTTTCTGAGTCCCTTCCTATTTGGTAAGCAGCAGAGCCTGTAAGCTTGATTCAAGTGTTGAATCACAAATGAGGGAAAATGTGTAGCCAGAGGTATTTTTAAAACCCATAGAAATAGCCAAGTAGATCTGTGCAAATAGAGCATTTTATATTCAAGGGTCACTCATTCAGATCATTATAATCATTCAAACCCTGTCCCTTAAAGATGGACAAATCTGAATGCATTTTATCATTTTCCAAATATTCATGGCTACTCTTAGATGCAAGAAGAGTTCATTCAATTTCAGCAATAGTTTTGGGGAACTTTTAAAAATGTATTAAGGCAAAAGTGTCAGATTCAGATAGAAGCCACTGGCATGTAAATAAAGATCATTATGGGTCACATCTTGAGTTGTAAAAACCACACATAAACTATTTATGCTCTAATTATTTTATTTATCTTGTTAAATATTTCACAATTACATTTTAATCTGGTTTGTGATGTAATCTGGAGTGTTCATTGTGTAGTGGCAATGTGGTCATTGTTGGCACTTTTAACATTTATGCTTTTAGACATTGCACAAATAGAAGCCATCGAAATACATGCTCTATAGACTGATGTGATTTCTACATTGTTACTTTCAGACTCTTCCATTTCATCCATATGATTGCTCCCTTGGATGTTGGAGAAAATAACTTCTGCAAATTGGTAGGAAGTTTTGAGAGATTGATGTGGCCAAAAATATAGCTTTATATGACTAACCTGATGACATACCTGTCCAAATTGGGTATAGTGTAATGAATAAAGCTTTCAACTTGGAGTCATGAGGAAATAGGTTTCAATTATATAACCTTTTTAATAGATATACCATCTGCTAGCAAATAGCTTTACGTGAAGGCTCTCAAGCGTGAACATACCAGTATGGGTTTGGGATTTTTTCTTTAAATCTAGGATCATCTCTACACTTTTTTGAACCATCAGAGTCAGACTTTATTGGAAAGTTTTGGTTCATACTACATGGAAAATGAAGAGATTGCCTGCTTTTCAGCTAAACTTCTAAGGTATTTTAGGGAGGAAATCATAGAGAACCAAATTAATAAGATGAGAGATTTAGAGTTGGAAGCAAGTTTAGAGGTCATTGAGCTCCACTCCTTTATTTTTTTATGATGAAACATGCATATTGACATCAAGTGACTTGCCCAGAGCCACACATTTCTTCACAGTTCCAAGTGCTGACTCTATTTACCATTGTATGATGTTCTCCTTTAGTTATATTTTTCCATGCCATATCATGGGCTCCAAGTAATTTATCAAGGTCTTCCACTAAAAAGTATGGAAAGAGCACTATAAAAAACATGGTTGCTATCAAGCCTCAGTTACATGACAAACTGTATTATATTAAGGAAGAACTTTAACCTTTGAGATCCTCATTTTCATCATTTGTAAAATGAAATGGTTGAACTAGAAGATTATTGAATTATAGCGTCCAACTCTGAAGGTGATTTTAGAGACAATTAGTTCAAAGTACATCTAAACAAGAATCCCCTGTATAGTATTTGTGATACACATGTATATCCATTCAGCTTTTACTGAAAGATTTTTAATCATGAAGCCACTTTTTCTCCAAAGGAGTCCCTTCCTCCCCCACCTTTTTTATAGCTAAAGTTATTTGGAACTTATGTTTTCTTCCTATTTCTTCCACCTATATCAACCCCTCTAAAAACGCTATACATTATTCCTAGTCTTGGACTCTGATGTCAAGAAGTCTAATTCAACATTCACATGATACTCATTTAATTAATTTAAAAAGGCAATTATCATGTCTTGCTGATACATCTTTTCTCCAACCTTAAGATCTTTAGATCCTTCAACAAATATTCCAATTATATGGTGTCACTTATTCCTCCTGTTTACAATAAGCTGGATATCACGTTGCTTGCCAATGTCCTTCCTAAAACATTATATCCTTAATTGAATATAAACTACAAATGGGCCTTGACAAAGGCAAAGTCTTGAAGAATTATCATCTGTCTCATATTAGACACCATGCCTTTAATCATGCTGCCTATCATTAAATTGAGCTCCAAAGTCCAGTCTTATTCTGACTTTCTTTGATTCTAGAGATCTGGAAAAAATGAGCTTTCCATAAGTACCTTTCAAACAAATAAACAAAAATGCCTTGATCTCCCCATCAGTATGTCTACTTATAATAAATCAATCACATCATATTATTTTTTGCTTTTGAGTTTCCAAAGGAAAAGTTAACCTGTCATCATTCTTTTTTCATCTGGGCATCAGCCTAGACCTTTTCAATCTCATTGACAGCCAGTATCCTTATTAAAATGATATGAGCCCAAATTATATACACACACACTAGTAGACTTTTCTATGGCAGGCTTTGAACAATAATCTTTTTTATCTGCTTGGAATATGAGATGATGAAATCAGTGTACCACTTTAATATGAGGGGTTAGTTATTATTCCATTGAAATGTTTTCAATGGTGCCTTGTGATTAACTCTTTTATGTTTTGGTGAACATGTGGTTGACTTACAGTCTTCCTCTCTGTAGAATAATGTTAGTATCATATAAGCCTATGCGTCATATATCTATGTGTGTGCATGTATATATAAATATATATATATTTATATATACATATGTGAAGTTAAATTGATAACCATTCTTTTCAAAGTCCTTTTAAATTTATTGAAAATACTATTGTCCTAAAAAATGAGAAATTAAGCCCAGAGAAGGAAAATTACTTACCCATAAGCACACATCTAATTAGTGATAGAATTTTATGACTTTCTCTTCTTAGGACTACTACTCCAAAGGGATTCAACAATAAAGTAAGGTATATTCCAAAAAGATTCCAAACTCTCCCTCTGAAAGCAAAACAATTTTTAATGAGGAAACATCAATAAAAGTCATCCTAGCACAAAATTATCTGGCATTCTGCACAATAACTTGCCTACTCGTTTATAAACACAGTGCAGCAGTTCCAGCCATGCAGCTTCCTCATGCAAACAAACATTCCCTTGACTTGTCTAAAAACTGCCTTCAGGTATACCCAGGATGAGTCAGACTTTTTTTTTTCCGCTCAATCTTCCACAGGCAATAAAGGAATTTGCCATGCAATTCAATCGTATATTTGAAATTCATTCATCAAATTATCTTTCACTAACAGTGCAAGCTTGCAGGAAACCAGCGATTTGCTAAATTTCCTTTCTACCCAGTTGCTTTCTAATAATTTTTGTTCTGTAAATCTCAAATTGGCAAAACTATTATTAAAGGAATGAATCCTATTTTTAAAATGAAGAATACCTAGTCCCAATGCTTATGCATCAAATAAGTAAATAATATAAGTAAATACCCTGAATGTGTAAATAAATGAATGAATTGAGATAGATAGATAGATAGATAGATAGATAGATAGATAGATAGATAGATTTGCCAATGGAAAATAGGACCTGGATATTCAGTTCATAGAAACCAATATTTCAACCTTTTTTGTATTAGTTGTGTTCTTACTTCCCGATATGCACACACTTCATATTTATAGAGTTTAGTTCTTTTTCTATATTTATATTAAACCCACTTAAATTCACATTTGACCTTACAAAACTATTTTTATTGAAATATACTCTCCTCCACATTCTACCATTTCCCTTTAAATATCATGTTTTAAAATTTGATTTTTCTATTAGTTTTTATCTTGAAGTTTTCATTTTTGATAGGGATAACATAGAATACTCTTTATTTAGTCAAAGAATCTTATAATGAAAGGAACTATAGAGACCATCTCACAGGTCACAGAATCAGACAACTGGTTAACAAGTATTTATTAAGAATCTATAACAGAGACACTACTACTACTAAGTTCTGGGGATGCAAAGAAAGTAAAATAAAAATAAAACAAAACAAAAAAAAAACATTCCACCAGAAACTCAGTCCCTGCCCCCCAGGGAAGTACATTCTAATAAAAGATACAATATATAAATATATGATGTAAGATTTATAATGTTCACTGTATATAGAAGGTCATCTCTAAGAGAAAAATTAATGGCACCTGGTAGGAACCATTAATGCTTTCCTATAAGAGGGAGAATTTAAACTGAATCTGGAAGGCATTAGAGGAAACTAAGAGAGATGGAAGGCAAGAGATGGATATGAGTCATAGATACAGACCTGAAAGGTAGGTCTGAGAGTGGTTTCTATTATACAGTGCCAACATTTTACTGATGAGGAACTGAGATCCTCAGAGATTAAACAACTGGAATGAAGATAATTCAACCGAATTCAATAAACACCTTTGTTAAATGATTACTATGTGCCAGGCATTATGTAGGTATTGTAAATATAAAGAAAAAAAGAAAACAATCCCTAACTTCAGAGAGCTTATATTCTACTGCTGCAGGAGTTGAGGTGGAGCACATATGTATACCCAAGCTAGAATATAAGATAAATGCAAGATAAATATATATTCAGGTCTCCTCATAGTATAACACATCATCTTTTACAATGTGTATTTAATATAATAAAATGTATATATAATATAACAATTAGATAGTAACTATTATATAAAATTTAAGGTTTAAGTATTTTACACTTGGTTCTCATCTTGTCCCCTCTTCTTTTATAAGCTAATATAAATGAAATCAAGAGGTTAAATGACTTGCTCTAGGTTACCCAGGTTATAAATACCTGAGGTAGAGATTTCAACTCAGGTCTTCCAAATTCCAAGTCTTGTATACGATCCCTTGTGATTCTTGGCTTTTTGAAGTGATAATCAGAGACGCCTAGAAATTAAGAAGATTTTTGTCAAAATCTTCAAACTCATAATAGCAGTAAGTAGAGAATATTAACTCTGGGCACTTTGAGAAAATGAAAGTACTTCAAGGTCCAAGGTGAAAACCTAATGTCTGCACAAGGTAAACTGTATATGATGTTAATTTATTCTTCAGGTATACCATGTTTCCAAAAAGCCAAGATGATCCTACTATTAATCCTTATCTACATTGGTAGAAAGATGGCAAAAACTGATTGATTTCTCTTGTTTGTTTAAGTTTTCTCTAATGGGATGGTATAAGAATGTATGTCAATTGGCTTAGATATTCATTGACTATGCTAAATATCCTTCAGTATCTCAGGGGCAGAAATAAAAAAAGAAGTAGTAGAAGAACCAATGCTTCTTTTTGTAACTAATATTTTGAAGTCAAGTAGAGAAGGGAAAGAGAGGTGGTATTCTTTCATCTTGCAGACACAGAGGAAAAAATGTTAATTTATGTTTTTCCATCTAATCCTCAACAGAGACTTCTGGTTAATTTTCATATAGTAATCTTTTTCATTATGATAATCTGCCCCTTCCTTTTGAAATTATTTTGTCCCCTGTCCAGATGGTTATGAAAAACATCATGCGATAAGACTGGTGTCACAAATCATTATGTTAAGTTCAATGTTCTTAAATGAATAAAAGGGAGGCATTTTCATTATTGCACAAAAAAGAAAAATTCCTTATTGCATCAAGGTATTTGAAACTAGAAAGGAACTTACAGGTCATTTAATTCAATGCTCTCACTTCTTAGAAGAGGACAAACTTTCAATCTGATGTAATCAAAATGATCATCAATATTCCAAAGTTAACGTTTAAAAAATTAATAGAATTTATTTCCAGGTATTTCATCTCTTCTCTCTCCTTCCTACACCTTAGGAAGCATCATCTGGCAAACAGATATGCATAAATAGATTATGTCTTTTTTGTTTCTATTTTTCAGTTCATTCTCTGTAGGTGGACATTCACAAGTTGTTCTTCGAATATTAAATCTGTAGCTGCATATGATGTTCTTTTGTGTTTACTCATTTCGCTCTTCATTATCTCATGTAGTTCTTTCCAAGTTAAAATAATTTTTTTTCTTTCTTCTAGCACAGTAGTATTCCATCACAATCATATACTGCAATTTGTTTAGCCATTCTCCAATTGATCAACATCCTCTTGATTTACAGTTCTTTACCACTGCAAAGAGAGCTGAAATAAATATTTTAAAACGTGTAGGTTATTTTTCTTTCCTTTTCCCCTGATCTCCTTGGCAAACAGACCCAGCAATAGTATTAATGGAGCTAAAGGTATACACAGTTTTATAAATCTCTAGGTGTAACTCCAAATGCTTTCCAAAACACTTGGATCCGTTTACAGTTCCACCAACAGTGTATTAGTATCTTCATTCTTTCCACATCCCCTTTAACATTTGTCATTTTGCCTTTTTGTCATTTTAGCAATCTTCTTATGGGTATGAGCTGATGCCTCACATTTGTTTTGGTTTGCATTTCTCTAATCAGTAGTGCCTTAGAGTATTTTTCATATACCTCTATATGGCTTTGATTTCTTCAAAGTTACCCTTAGCACTATATACATTATACATATTCAATGAGATATATGGGTACATTTAATTCAACAACCACAACCACCTTAAGTATTTTTGTGAAGCATTCTTTTTTTCCACTTTTTTTTCTCTTGACACCATTCTAAAACAAGCCATCATTCATCTCCTTCATGCAGATTTCACTCATCTTTTAAATACAAGCAATTTATTTGCTTTGGATATTACATGGAATAATAGTATACCTCACTTTTACTCTTTTAATGATTTATTGTTATTGTTTACGGATCTGTTATACATTCTCTATCCATTGATAACTACTGATGTTGATAACATCGAAGAACATGGTAGTACTGGATAGAGTCATCAGTCAATAAACATTTATTGATCATTTACTTTGTTTCAGACAGTGTGCTAAGTAGTGAAGTCACAAAAAGAAGCAAAAAACTCTGCTCTCAAAACAAGTCTAATGGAGGAACTTAAAGGACAATGACCCCAAACTCTATTACTTCCTACCTCTGACATATATGAGCAGTGTGACTAAACAAATCAGTTTACCTCTAATTTCTTTAGGCAATTCTTTAAGAATAAAATTATGGACAATTTGCTGATTAACCTTGCTGATGGTATTTATTTTACCATGAGCTCTCATTAATATCCAATGATGTTGTGAAAGAGTTTCACTCATATTCAGCTCTTCTTAAATCTATTTGGGATTTTCTTAGCAAAGATACTGAAAGGTGAGGAATTGGGGCAAACAGGGTTAAATGACTTACCCAGAGTAACAGACAATATTATTTAGAGATCAGATTTGAACTCAGTTCTTCTGGACTCTGAAACCAGATCCCCATTCAGTCTTTTATTTGTTCGTTTGTTCCTTGTTCGTTCCTTCATTCTTTCCTTCCATCTTTACATCCTTCCTTCTTTTAAGACTTCCCATTTCCTTGTGCAGAGAACTGCAATGGAAAAACTCACTCTATCACAAGAGATTAGTGAGTATTTTACCATGTCAAATTTTAGAAGGTTTCCTGAGGCACTTAAGTGTTGTCACTTGCTTAGATTCACACAGCTAGCAAAACAATAGAGACAGAATTTGAACCCAGGTGTTAATACCGCCAAAGCTAGCTCTTTTTCCATTGTGTGATAGTGTGTCCCAACAGACTTTATTGAGCTTTGTTATTCAGTTGTTTCTAACTCTTCTTGACCCCATTTGAGGTTTTTTTGGTGGAGATACTGGAGAAGTTTACCATTTCCTTCTCCGGCTCATTTTACTGATGAGGAAACTGAGAGGAAGAGTTAAGTGAGTTGTCCAGGGAAGCATCACTAGTGACTGTCTGAGGCCAGAATTGAACACAGGAAGATGAATCTTCCTGACTCCAGACCTAGCTCTCTATCCACTGTGCCACTTAGCCTCCCAGAAGCATCACTGATTGACAAAAGAAACAAAGGAACAAAAAAGCCTACTTACAAGAACCCTCCCATTTATAAGGAGAGTGGAGGTTTATAAGAGGCCCTGCTGAATAATGGGCACAGAGCTGAGCACCTAGCCTGAAAGGTCTGACGTTGAGTCCTGAGGCTGACACACTGACTGGGTGACACTGGGTAAGTCACTGATGATCCCAGTGCTCCACGGGACCCTAAATCTGCTTGGGGACAATGCGTATCCCTCATCTGCCACTTAAGAAATCACAGATGTAAGACCGAGCGCTTACAGGATGCTTTCTTCACATCAAGAAGCCTGATCATGTAGCACACGGCTGAGCATTTACTCAAGTCCAAATGATGAAATCGATTCAGAGAAGTTGTAGAAATCTGTCCATAGTCACATTCTTAATGATAGTCCAAGATAGGATTTGAATCCAGGTCCCCAGATTCTTAACTATAGAATTTCAAGTCTCATTTATATTCTTTTGCATTAAAAATAAACAAAAGAACACACCTGCATGATTTCTTTGTTATAGAAAGACCCAGATGAAAAAACTCCTACTAATAAAGAAGAGCAACTTATAGTCTGGAAAGGGTTACTTGACTTGACTAGGGTTACACAGCCAGAATATGTAAGAGGTAGGAATTGAACTCATATATTCCTGCCTCCAACAATATTCCATCTAGCTATGCTAGCTCTAAGGTGGGCAGCTAGATGGTACAGTGAACAAAGTTTTGAGTCATGTCTTTATATATGAATATGTATAGATGTATATTCATTATA
>NC_058131.1:658470548-658480742 GCF_016433145.1 Gracilinanus agilis | reverse complement strand
ATATATATATATATATATATATATATATATATATATATATATATATATAGAGAGAGAGAGAGAGAGAGAGAGAGAGAGAGAGAGAGAGGAGAGAGAAACTTTAGGGACACATACATGTGTGTGTATATAACTTGAGATGTAGATACTCCAGATATTACTAGGGAATAGAGAACAGAACTTTGATTTCATTATTTCATTAGGTGAGAGACCTCCTAAGAGAGGAAGTTTCCTTTATCGACATCATTTTCTCTGCCACTTAAAAACCTGCCTAGAATATTGGGAGTTCAAGCAATTTGCCCAATGGCATTTAACCAATTTGTGTCACAAGCAGGAAAAAAAAAAAAACATATCTTTTACTGTGCCTTCCTTCCTGTCTACTATGTTCTATTGCCTCCCTATACTACTGACGCTATTATCCCCATTTTACAGACAGAAAATGTAAAGGTGAATTAGGTTGGGGAGTTTTACCAAAGTGGTAAAGCCAATGTATTCAAAAGGGAAATCTGAACCCAACTTTCCCTGTTGCCAAATCCAGCGTGCAAACCCACTTCTCTTTTAAGTAACACCTTAAGGTTTTAGAATATATTTTTTCTTTTAGAAACGCTGTAACCTTGTTTGAACAAGTATTACTACCACCATTTTATAGGGCAGAAAGTGAATTTCAGAGAGTAAACTCTGAGTTAAGTGACTTTGCCAATTGTCAGCTAATAAGTTTCAGACCCATCTCCAGAGTCAAAATCTATTGTTCTTTCTATCATGACATATTATGAATATTTAGTATTAAAACTTAGGGTATGGCTATTTGCTATTAATTTTAGTGCATAAGATAATGTTTCCATTAATATCTACTTATAATAACAATCACTTTATCAGCTGAGTCCATAAATATAGTAATTTTATCTTCTTTTTAAAATATTTGTATAAAAATCTTACTTTAATAACTGATTATTAGTTGTATTTCACTTGTACGATCTGAGGAAGGCCAGAAAAAGTATTATTAAATATACAATATATACTCAGTTGGATTTCAAGTTATTAATAACATATTCTGCTGAAATCATGAATGAAAGTGAATTGAACTTAAGAATAGTGTAAGAACTAATGTTCAGCATAGCACCCAGCATATCATTATCAATTTTTATGGTTACTGCTCCCATTATTATATTCCCTTTTTGAAATAAATTTTCACTGTAAAAATATATAAAGGTTCTTCATATATAGTAAGTCTAACTACCTCGTTATAATAGGATATAGATATTTCACATTTATAATGTTTCTAGGAAGGAAATCTATTACATCAATCCCAGGCTTCAAAGTATAGTACACATTTTTCTTAAATGAAATATCTCTAGAAAAGCTTCCTAAGTATCAAGCTATTCTGAGAGTCCAAAAACATTTAAAACCATAGTTTATGAGCCCCCTCAAACATGTTTGCCTTAATTAGCTCACCCGAATATACAATTATTTTTTCAAGTAAAGTTGTTTGCTGAAATAGCATATTGAGAAAAGCAGTAATAGAAAATTCCCTTTATGGAGAATGGCTGACTTAGACGCAAATATCCACACAAAATCAGTGAGAATAGGCACATTCAATGATAGTTTTATTTTTCCTCCATAAAAATAGACTTTTTCAGTTCATAAGAGTTTATCTGGGTTCAACCATGGTTCAAGCCTGTTAGAAACAAACTACTATGCACACAATAAGTAGAACTTAAAAGTATTTAATAAATTTTTTCAGTATTCTATTTTGTACCAGGGTCAAGGTCTTTGGGTCAAGTCTCTATTTGACTTAATGCCTAATGTACTCTTTTAATTTCTGATTGCCAAACTACACACTTTCACAACCATCTTAGGGACTGCTCTTATCCCACAATAATCCCACAATGACTGACATTATGTGAGACACCTTGTTTTTCTTACCCTAGATATAAGGTACTTTTTGTACTTTCACAGATGTTAAGGGAAGGGGAAAAGTTAATGATCAATTTTTATGTTTTTATATAAAGTTATGTCAAAGCATTACCATCCCACTAATTATTCTGTTCCAAAAATAATATACCTGTGTAAACATAACATATGTAAAATAAAGGTTTCTAAGCATAGTTAGATGTAGTTGTCTAATATGTTGTAGAAGGCATTCATATACACACTCAGACATATTACCAATAACAAACCAGACCAAAAACTTAAAGGAACTCTAGAGAACAGTTCTCAGAAATTTTCTACCTAATCTGTACCCAAATGAGAATGCTTTCTGCAACATATTAGACAAATGAATATCTAATTTTGCTTAGATGCTTAGATACCTTCACTATATGCAATATTTGGAAAACTCTCATTGTGAAGATACATTCCTCTTTATCTTTATCAATACTAAATTTTAAAATTGTCTCTCTTGGGCCAGGCACAATAAATCCAATATATATATATATATATATATTTAACTTTTTAGAAAAAAATTTTTCATGGTTACACTATTCATTTTCTTACTCTCCCCTCTCCCCCACGCCCCTGTATTTCTACTGGTTTCTTCATGTTCCATAGATCAAGACCTATTTCCATATAATTGATATTTGTACTAGGGTGGTGGTTTAGAGTCTGCATCCCAAATCATGTCTGCATCAACCCATGTGTTCAAGGAGTTGTTTTTCTTCTGTATTTCCACTCCTGTAGTTCTTCCTCTGAATGTGGGTATCATTCTTTTACATAAATCCTTCAGAATTGTCCTGAGTCATTGCATTGCTGTTAGTACAGAAGTCCATTACATTCGATTATATCACAGTGTATCTATCTCCGTGTACAATGTTCTTCTGGCTCTGCTCCTTTCACTCTGCATCAATTCCTGGAGGTCTTTCCAGTTCACGTGGAATTCCTCCAGTTCATTATTCCTTTGAGCACAATAGTATTCCATCACCAACAGAAACCACTATTTGTTCAGCCATTCCCCAACTTTTTTTTTTTTACTGAATTAGAAAAAAACTATAACAAAGTTTATTTGGAAGAAAAAAGATCAAGAATATCAAAGGAAATAATGAAAAAAAAGTGAAGGAAGGTGGACTAGCAGTACCAGATATTAAACTATACTGTAAAGCAATGGTCATCAAAACAATATGGTACTGGCTAAGAGACAGAAGGGGGGATCATTGAAATAGATTTGGAGTAAATGACATCAAAAAGACAGTCTATGATAAACCCAAAGAGCCCAACTTTTGGGAAAAAAATCCAATATATTGTTATATGTATATGAAAATATAAGAAATTACATCTTCAAATTACATAGTCTTTCAAATAGTTGAAATAATTCATTTAAAAATAGCTCTCACATATCTACCACCAACTATATGTATTCCTTTCCAGATTAAATCTCTCCACTTTCTTCAGTCAGTCTTTAAGTAGAATAATCTTGAATCTGTTGACCATTTTGATTTCCTACCTGTGCATGATCTATCACTTATCAATATCTTTCCTAAAATATGTGACACCCAAATTGAAATCAAACATTCTGAATGTACTATAATTGGGGAAGGGTATAGTGTATATATATTACATGGATAGAATTCATATTCCAATCTTTGTGAATTACAAATTACAGAATTACAGAAGGGGGGGAAATAACTTGATTTAAAAGTTGAGAGATATGATAAAAAGAAATATAACCTCTGAGTCATTCAACCAATTATTTGTACAGAATTCTGAGGATTTTAAAAAGACCTAGGAAACCATTCCCTTACAAAGTTAGCTATACTGAAAAGAATCAGAACCAAGGAGAAGACAAAATAATCTAAAGTCACTTTCATCAATTCTTCATTTTATCTCACAGAATTAAAAAAAAAAGTTCAACCTTAATATTGCATATTTGTTTCACACTTAATGTTTGCCTTCCGTGACTTTCTTTTTATCTTAAATGTTTCTAATGTTTTACATGTTGTTCCTCCCATCCATCCAATTACAATGGGTTAATCCAAAGTGCAGGGATTCATTTTGTTTTCCTTTGGACCCTTATGACTTTGCATGATACCTGGCATATAATAAGCACTACATAAAATGCCTGTGACATATACATACACATATGTGTGTCTATAACATGCTTTATTCTCTTCTTGTCTTAAAATTGAGAGACGTTCAAGATAAATAGAATTTCTGTTTCATATTCTTTTGTTAATGAATTATGATGGCAACAATAATAATTACTGGCATTTTTAAAGGTCTACCATTTGTCAGGCTCTGTGCTAAGCTCTTTAGAAATATCTAATTTGGTACTCAAAAAATTCTACGATGTAGGTGTTATTATTATCCCCACATTTCAGCTGAAGAAACTGAAGCAAAGAAGGGGTTAAGTGATTTGTCCAAGGTCACAAAAGTATTAAATGTTTGAGGCCTTTTTAAAATTCATATTTTCCTAAGTCCAGTCCCATTATTGCATTTATTGAGCCACCTGTCTGTCCCAATGAAAGGCTCCCCATTAATTCCTTATTCAGTAATCAAAAATTACAAGTTATTTTGTAATAGATGGTATTTTCTTCATATTATATATATATATATGTATATATATATATTCCCAGTTGCATAGTTACAAATTACACCAAAAGGAAAATTCTGCTAATGCTAATATTTATGCAATGATAGTATTACTTGTTATCTATAGGGCTCACTATTGCTAACCTTAATTGCAGGATAAAATAAAATAAGATGAATCTTACTAATTAATAAAATACTGATACTTTTATAGCCAATAACTGAATATGAATCTATAAATGCCATTATAAAAAACAATAATATTCTACATTCTTTATATTCAGATCATATAACTCAACTATCAGATTTAAGAATCCTGTGGAATTAAATAATATGGCCATTTTATTAAAATCTGAAAATATAAATAAGTTTAGAAAAGGATTTGATAAGCTTGTTTCTCTGTTTATGATTATTATGGAGACAGAGACTACAAAATTGCAGAAAATACTCATAATATTATAAGATTAGACTTATCAAAGACAATGAACAGAATCTCCAACAAAAAGCTTAGTGCCTCTATATGCAAATAGGTCAGGGAACAGCTGGGTAGCTCAGTGGATTGAGAGCCAGGCCTAGAGACAGGAGGTCCTAGGTTCATATCTGACCTTAGACACTTCCTAGCTGTGTGACCCTGGGCAAGTCACTTGACCCCCATTGCCTAACCCTTACCACTCTTCTGCCTTGGAGTCAATATTGACTCCAAGACTGAAGGTAAGGGTTTAAAAAAATAAAGGAAAAAAAAAAGAAAATAGGTTAGGTAATTTTGGACTGACCTTGAATAGAATATAGATGAATTCATAAGATAGATAGATAGATAGATAGATATAGATAGATAGATAGATATAGATATAGATATATAGATATATGTTTATTTTACATTTTAAATAAAAGATCAGGAAAATGATAAACATTAAACAAGTATGAGTGAGTGTGAATTTGAATTTTCATCTATATATGTGATTTCCTTAGTGTGAAGATCTTCTGGGGTTCAAATTCCTTCTACTAATGAGAAGACTGCTAATTTCTCTGTACTTTATAATCAGAGCATTTCCTGGGGCACCAAGCGGTTGGGTTAATTGCCCGTAGTCACACATCTACTTAATTTCAGAGGCTAGCTGGAAGCCATTTTTTTCTGACTCAAACACAGCATTGTTTCTTCATCATATTAAATGATGCAATCTCAAATTTAAAGATTTCATTAACATGGTTGGATGATTTGACACAATTCTCATGTTTTCCTCTCTCTTATTAGATTCCATCTGCCAGGATTAATTTCCATGCATGCATATGGTCCTTGCCAAAATAACGAAGTTTAAAAGAAAAAAAGGAGTCACTGATTTAATGGATTTTTTTGGACATGTGTCTGCTGGATTTTTTTAAATTAATACACTTTTAAAAAAAGTTTTCTGCATTTTTTCCTCAACTTTTTCATCCATTTTCCTACAAAAAAAAAAACTGATGTCATAGTAAACTGGGAACATACATATAGTGTTTGCGGGGTGAGGACCTTTTGCCATTTAAGGAGTCACTCAAAAAATATTTATTGAATATCTACCATGTGTATAGAGCTTTGCTGGTGACTTCAATTAGGCAAATTAACAGGAAAAATCCAATGAATGGTAGGAATTCAGTTTGAGAATCTGGATGCCTGTAGCCTTAGCATAGCTTCACCAATGTTCAAAGCCAGACCACCAAATATGACTTGTACTGAGGAGTTCCATCATAATTAAAAAGTTCCCCAAAGTTGTCTGACATTAGACAAGTATATTAAAGTGGCTACTCTTTCATTGATCTGGAGTAAAGAGTTAGATTCTAAAACTTAGTTGATTTTGTGTCCCATTGAAAAGTGTTAGGAACTCAGTAAGTCTTTAAAAAAATTGAAGTGATTCATCTAACACCAAGAAGAATGAGTTCCTTCCTTTGAAGGCATGAAATTTTAAACACATTCCCACATTTGTAAACCACTCATACATTTGTGAATACATTAATACCTATATACATGGAAATTAATATTTGATTTCATGCTTCTATATGCATATCAGCTGCATACACATATGTCTATAAACATGTTGAATTGTATATGTCTGATATACAGAAACAAGTGTGCATTTATATATGCACATGTTTATGAACATATGTGTATATATTAATATGTACATATGTATGTGCAAAATATATGTGCATTTGCTTATACCCATATCACATATGCTCTCCATGCAAAGTACATGAGAACCAGAGTGGCTTCTGTTCCCTCAATCTACCAATAACGCACGGTCCAAATGTAGCACCAGGTACATGAGCAACAACTGATAAGAGAGGGGCAATAAATTATTTAGTGTTAAGTGGATATAATGGCATTCTGACTTAGCTGGCATTCAGAGAATTATATTTAATTTGGGTCTTAGAACAGAGCCTCTACAGCTTTCATAGGAACAAGTTCTAGAAAGAAAAGAGCGAAGACGACAAGTAAAGACATTTACATTTTTTCTACCAGGGCAGAAAATGGTATGGAAATTGTTCTCAATGATCCAGTTCTGCTTTTAAAAATGAATTATATACTTTAAATGATGAAGAAAACTAGTAAGTAAAATAATAGAATATGTTGTCTATTTTCCCCTTTTGTTTTGGTAAGTGATCTTAAAAGAAAATGTTTTTAGCATGATAGTAGAGAGTGCTTTAATACCTTAGTAGAGCAATGATCTTATTGAAGTGGACTGTCCCTCAGTTAGTAGAGTTTACTGCCCACTCATCCACGTTCACAATCATCTCATTCTTGCCATTTCTTTTGGCTGATATTCCCAGAGATCCATTCAATATCTTGGCGAACTTCCTCTGGTTATTTTTACATATTTTATATGCAAAATCCTGGGTCAAATCAAATGTATTCTCCTTAAGAACTGAACCATTTTATGATTGTCTGTGTATGTCCAGTGTCTTGAAAGTCCTAGCTATTTAACAATTTTTTTTTTGTTGAATTGGATTCAATTGATCTATAGCAAGAGCATCTGATTGTTTTTAATTTTACCTCTTACCACATATGTGACTTTGTTCAAGTCACACCATATTGGAGTCTTGTTTACTTCATCTGTAAAATAAAGGGACTGGATTTTTTGACCTCTAAAGGCCTTTCCAGTTTTGTATATACAAATTATTCATTATATATATGTATATATATGTATATATGATAGATAGATAGATAGCCAGATATAGCTATCACACTCCTTTCATGACTAACCCACACACTTTTTCAGTTATATAGGTTCTTGCTGATATTATTTATATAGCTCATTTACATGTGTGTGCATATTTGTGTGTGTGTGTGTGTGTGTGTGTGTGTGTGTGTGTGTGTGTGTGTGAGAGAGAGAGAGAGAGAGAGAGAGAGAGAGAGAGAGACTTATTGCCTTCATTACTTAAACAAAAGTTTTGTTTTTTTCTCCCCCCAACTCCTGCCCAGGACTGAGAGGAAATGGCCTTAGTCTCTTCATCCTTAAAATTTTGGAGTTGAATGATAGGAGTTCTGAGGTCTTTTCACTCTTAGCATGCATAAAACTGTGAAACAAAGTTGATAAAGCCATTTCTGCTAGGATTTGTTGTACAACAAAACGAAAGAGAGAGAAGGAAGAAAAAAAGCGTTTATTAAGTGCCTACTTTGTGCCAGGCACTCTCAAGTGCTTTACAAATATCTTAATTAATCTTTAAACATTTGATAAGAGAGCATTATGTGAGTTGATAATAAGAATATGCTAAATGCAAAGTGGGCCATTGTCTATTCCTGAACCATCTTTGGAGAACTATTCTTTATATGCTCCAGTAGCCTCAGAACATGGACAATGCCTTTGGCAAAAAACTCTAGAGATGTGGAAATGATATATCTATAAACAGCATAGAGCCAACTCTTAAGAGATTTTCTGGTTTCCTTTTTAAACTCTTGAGCTTAATTCAAGCATACTTCTCATACCACCTACTTTAGCTTATAATACTGTGGTAATTTAGTGCCCACAGATCATCTGCTACTCACAGAAGTAAAATCTTGAGCCCATGAGCAAAGTTGATTTAAAAATCAAGTCAGATTTGTCTCCTTGTTTTTTACTAGTACTGAAAACATCAGTAGTGCTTTTAAGGTAAAGTTATTTTTTCACGGCCCAATCCTCCAACATGCACAAATGGCATTAAAATCACCCTTCATGAATTCCACTCACATTTCAAAGTCAATGCAGTTAAAAGATTGAAAGTTTACAGACCGCTTTTCCATCTACTATCTTCACCAGAGTGAATTGAGAATAGATGAAGACAACTATTTTTTTAAATTGATCTGTTCAGTTTTGTTGCAATTTTTTTATTTTTCTACCATGTTTTCTCTAACAAAGTATAAAAAGAATATTTTAAATGGCACTGCCTTTCTGGATGGAATGTGCTGTCCTGTACTATTATTAGCAATCATGTATTTTACAGACATATTTTTGAAACCCAGTGATTTACTGACCTAGTAAATGTATGGACTGTTGATTTCATGTAAAATTGGATATGTATAAAATGACTGTATGCTCATGAATACTAAGAGATTACTTAGTTATGGAAATTATGCATAGAAGATGTTGACTATAAATTTCTCTTGTTTCCTTTGTGTTAAATAGTCCATTGGTGTATATAATATGCTAACAAGAAAAAACCCAAAAAAGCACACAATTATTAAAAATGCAGTTAACTACATTTCCTCATTCTAGATGATCTTAAGTATATTTAGGACAATGGTTAATCAATTTTATGTTGCAATATCTTTCAAGATAAAAGCACTAAATTAATTCCTGTTACCAAATAGTGGAAGAACATAGTCTTTGAGCAGAGCTAGGCAGTCGTTTATCAACGTGATATCTACAAACTAGGATGAAGGAAAATGACAATAAGTGGACTCAAAACTGGAAGATGTGTTATCTTCACTACAATTCTGGTTCATGTAATGGGCTTTCCAAAAAAGATAGAGATATACTACTTCTTTGCTATGTTGACACACTCTGTGAGATCATTAACCATTTATCTAATTCTTAGAACTTAGCAAGTATCCATCTCGTGGCATTTACCTATGGTTTCCTGCTTGAAATGTAATGTGAATCAATTTTCAAACATAGAATTGCTTAAAAGAAAGTGCAAATAAAAATCATTTTTACTCTTTAAGGGAGGGAGTTCTGAAATAACAACTTCAAATAATATGACCCCCATGAAACTTTGATTCTGCCCCCTTGATAATGAGCATCTGGAAAGACAGAGGCCTTGGGATTTCTATTCCTGATGAGCTTCTATTGTTTTGTCATTTTCAGTGCCTCACTGAATTCACGAGGTAACTCCAACAGAGCCACTGTACACAGCCGGGAAATGAAGGGGAAAAAAAAAGAGCTTATATTCGATGGCATTGTGGGTGTCTTCTTTTCACAGGCTTGTTTGGAAATCTGCATTGGCATCTGTTCTCCTCACCCCCAGAGGAGAGAATACAGGCACAGAATGGTGTGACATGAACAAAGATGAAGAGCCTTCTCAATGGGTGGGGAAGAGGCTGGAGGGAGTGAAAGAATTTGAAACTCAATTAAATAAAAAAGAATATTAAAAAAAGGAATAGAAAGGAAAGAGAAAAGGAGGGAGAGAGGAAGGAAGGAAGGAAGGAAGGAAGGAAGGAAGGAAAGGGTA
>NC_058131.1:658243901-658467567 GCF_016433145.1 Gracilinanus agilis | reverse complement strand
TCTCTTCTCTTCTCTTCTCTTCTCTTCTCTTCTCTTCTCTTCTCTTCTCTTCTCTTCTCTCTCTCTTTCTTTGCTTCCTTCCTATGGCATGCATGTTCATCAAAGAACTATTCGACCATCCATGTCCAATTCAACCACTGAAGTAGCCACAGGCTTTTCATACCCTATTATGCACCTGCCATGAATGCAGAAAGGGACTATTCATTGTCTTTCTATTCTAGTCTCCTCATGACTCAGCTCCAAGAAGATACATCTTCACATATCTTTAGGCATAGAAATCTCCCAAATGAGAAGCAATAAAACTTCTTCCTAGTGCATTTCTGCATAATATCTTCTTCTTTCCTTCTGAATATCTGATCAAATCTGCTCCCCCAATGGAGGCTATCTCTTTAGCAAAAGTAGTATTTGGGATCAATAAGACAGAACTGCCTATCCACATGATGCTTAATTTTAAGTTTATGTAATAAGGAAATTCTCAATCAGATGTTTTGCTTGTTTGATTTGGAGTGGGGGGATAATTTGAAGATACTTTTTAGTCATTGATATTTGAGATGCTGCATCTCATAAGTACTTCTAATTATCTCCCATTTTCTGATCCCAAATTAACATGTTACACAGAAATTTTAGAAAAACCTAAAAAGAGATCTTGTCCCCAAAATTATGAGAAGTATAACAGAGTTAAAAAAAAGAGCTAGGTTTAGAACCAGAAGACTTGGGACTAAAACTTAGTTCTAATACATTATCTATGTGATCTTGTATGAGAAACAACTTCTTTTTTACTTCAGTTCCCTCAATTATGAAATAAAGGGATTAGATTCTGTATTCTAGTTCCCTCTCAATTCAAAATGCCCTGAGTAATGAACTGAGCATATCAGAAAATATGAAGAAATTGTAAAAGGACTATAATTGACCGTCGATTATTTACAGTGCTTGATTTATATGTGCCAGTGATGGAAAATTCATAAGCTACTACTCAAATGCAAAAGGAGTAAAATTTGAGCTACTAATGGAGATGATTTTGAGGGTATAATTTTAACATTACCATATTTGCATGGGGCACATTAACGGATGTATTTAAATTTTCAGGCACTGGAAGATACAGTATATTTAAAGGCATTTAATGTAAGCCTACCACTGGGATAATGAATATAGGAAATGTTAAGCCATTTCAATCAAAATTTCAGCAACTGTAGACAAGTGATAGTTAATTTTGACAGTGATCTCTGTTTGTAGGTTCTTTCTTTTCTTACTCATAAGCCTTATTAATTAAGCAATCTAAATACATTTTTCCTTTTATCAAAAAACAAGGTTTTCACTGGCTTGTAGTATTTAATTAATATATTTAATTGAAAACATATTTTACATTAAAAACAAACATCATAAAATCACTGCAAGATGTCAGAACTACTATATGTATTTTAAGGATTTAGTAATTCATTTATTCAATAAGAGCTAAATTTCTGAACTTATATTATAATAAGGGGGTAAACAACCTTTCCTCAGAAGTGATTCTTAATTTAGCATCAAGGAATAAGAAAGTAAAAGAAAATATTTAAAAAGATGTTAGATCTATATGAAATATTTTAAAGCAAAATAATGCTCAAGACTCTGACATTGTGACCTTCTATAGTGATAAATGAAGAAAGATCTATTATGTTAAGAATCTCATGTCTATACATTTACTATAGCTGTATTCTAAATATAAGATTTTTAAATTACTGAATGAGCATGCTACTAGAGAAATCAAATCACTTCAATTTTTATATTCTAATTCTGTGTAAAATGTGAGCACCTAATAAATCAGGAATGAAAGGAAACATTCACATATATTCACACATGTGCATATACATATATGAATGTACACACATGTGTATATGTATGTGTACACGTACACACTCCTCACAGAGAAAAAATAAAATAATTTGAATAGTTCATTTCATCATAAACTCAAAGGCAGCAAGAAATATCATTCTCTAGGGCAGATGGTTTTCTCATCTTACAGTGCTAGTGATGAGCATAAGCTAAAGAATTTGAGTAGAAACCATTTAATTTATTAAGATTTCACTTTTAGGAATATAGTAGTAGAAAACCATTATGAAAAACTGACAAAATCCTCCAAGCCATCACCATGTAACTTCATGCTTCCTACCCTTAATGGGAAGGCAAAATTTATCATGAACCAAATTAAAAAGAGAGAAAAAATATATAGATTTGAGAAATTAGAGATCAGAGGCTTACGCACCACTTACTTGCCTCACAATTGCATAATATGAAAATTTACTTCTAGAAGAGGATTGAGAGTAGCTAGGCAGCACAGTGAATAGAGTGACAAGCCTAGAGTCAAATTGAGAGACCCTGGCTTCAGATATGACACCAGATGCTTCCTAGCTGGGTGACCCCTGGGCAAGTTGCTTAACCCCTGATTGCTTAGTCCTTTCTACTATTCTGCCTTAGAATTGATACTAAGACAGAAGGTAAGAGTTAATTTTTTAAAAAAATGAAAGGTTCTATGGGTGGCAAGAATAATATAATACTTAAAAAAATGTTTAAAGTGATAGTTTTGTTTCATTTTTTTTAGCAGACAGGAAAACAAGTAGTTATTAGCAGAATCAACACTCGGACTGAAATCAAGTCAACTAGGCTGCTCAGAGGTTAGAACTTTCAACTATAAGACCTGAATTCAATCCCCACCTCAAGCATTTAATAACAGTGTGACCCTGGGCAAATCACTTACCTTTTCTGTGATTCAATTTCTTCATTTGTATAATGGAAATAATATTAGCACCAACCCAAAAGGATTTTTGTAAAGATCAAATATTTGTTAAATTGCAAACCTTAAAGAACTATATAAATGGTAGCTATTTTTTATCAACATCAAGTGTGACCAAGGGAAACATTTATAAAAAATAAAAGACATGAAAAATTACATGATTTGCAATTTCACATACTCTAACCTATCTAAAGAGACTATAGTCCTCAAATGTATTTAAAAAATTAAAATGTAAGGACTTTGACTCATTATCTCTGTTTCTTTTATAAAATACTTGCTTAAAAATTGTTGAGAAGGTCAGAGGAGTCCATAAACTACTTCAGCTAAGTTGTACTTCATCAATTCCGCAGACAATAAAGAGACGCTCGCCAAGAATATCCTCAATTTAGAGCATGAGCTCATTTCCAAAATGTTACAGAAGGAGAATGTAAAATATCAAGAGCAATATCACTTCCCTAAATAAATAAAATTTAATTTTAAAAGTACTTGAAATGAAAATGATCTCGAAAATAACTTCCTGTTTAGGAAAGATAGCCCAAGGAAACAAATTCATCTCAAGATTACATTTAGAAAATTCTAAAAGAAAGAGGAAAAAAATTAAATGGAAATAGAATTGATTTACCATTATTTTTTGTCATTTCCTTTCATTGTCAATGAGAAAAAAAATCACATTCAACTATAATTCCTTTGTCTTCAAAATATGTACAAATTTATTTAAGAGGGGCAGCTGGGTTGCTCAGTTGATTGAGATCCAGGCCTACAGATGGTAGGTCCTAGGTTCAAATCTGACCTCAGAGACTTCCTAGCTGTGTCACCCTGGGCAAGTCACTTAACCCCCCTTGCCTAGCCCTTACTGCTCTTCTGCCTTGGAACCAATACACAGTATTAACTCCAAGACAGAAGGTAAAGGTTTAAAAAAATTATGTAAGAAGACAAAATTGGGATGATTATCTGGAGCCTACCAAATTAAAAAAAATAGAAATCTATACTTTTGATGACATCTTTTTAAAAGTATTAATGAAATTTTGAGGCAATTGGTGATACAGTCGATAAAGAAATGGTGAACTTAGAATTAGGAAGACCTAAGTTCAAATGTAGCCTCAGTGATGAAATAACTCTGTGACCCTGAACACTTAAATTAATCTTTGTTTTCTTCAGTTTCCTAAACTTTAAAATGAGGATAATAATTGAATCCATGCCTGAGGGTTATTGAGAGAATCTAATGAGGTAAATTTATAAAAAAAACACTTCACACAGTGCCTAACATATAGTAGGTAATATATGAATGCTAATTTCCTTTCTTTTCCCCTCTAAAAACTTTTTAATTTGGAAGAGATTCTAAAAGAATGGCAATGGGTTATTCTATTATCAAATAAATATGCAAACAAGAACTCATACATTCATATTTCTACATTTTCATGTTTATGTATTTATAAATTATTAAATTTGCTTAAATCCTCAAGCTTTTGGAAGAACTCACTATTCCATAAAAAATTAATGGGAAAAATGGAAAATAGTAGTGTGGCAGGAACCAGACATAAACCAATACTTCACACCATGTACCAAAGTAAAGTTAAAATGGATATATGATTTAGAGATAAAGGGTGAAACTATAAGCCAATTAGAGGAGCAAAGAATAGTTTACCTGTCAGATATATGGATAAGGGGGAAAATTATGCCCAAACAAGAAATAAAGAACAATATGGGGTGTAAAATAATTAACTTTGATTACTTTAAATTTTTTGCACATCAAAGGAATAACAAACTGGAGGAATTCCATGTGAACTGGGACGATCTCCAGGAAAGGAGCAGAGCCAGAAGAACATTGTACACAGAGACTGATACACTGTAGTAAAATAGAATGTAATGGACTTCTGTACTAGCAGCAATGCAATGACCCAGGACAATTCTGAGGGTTTTGTGGAAAAGAACGCTACCCACATTCAGAGGAAGAACTGTGGGAGTAGAAACACAAAAGAAAAGCAACTGCTTGAACACATGAGTTGAGGCGGACATGATTTAGGATGTAGATTCTTAATGACCACCCCAGAACAACTATCAATAATATGGAAATAGGTTTTGATCAATGACACATGTAAAACCCAGTGAAAATGTGCATTGGCTTAGGGAGGTGGAGGTGGTGTAGAGGGGAGAGAAAGAACATGAATCATTTAAATGAAAATTTTTTTCTAAAAAAAATAATTAAAATTAAAATTAAAAATTTTGCACAAAAAAACCCCTAAGACAACAAAGATTAAAAGGGAAACAAGAAACTGGTAAAAACAAATTTGTAGTCAGAGGGTCTACTATATAGAGAACTGTGTTAAATTCATAAGAATACAAAATGTGTCCCAACTGACAAGTTGTCAAAGTATTTGAACAGGTAATTCTCAGATGAAGAAATTAAAACCTGTCTTTAGCCATATGAAAAAATGCTCCAATGCACTATTAATTAGAGAAATGTAATTAAAAACAATACTGAAGTACCATCTCATACCTATGAGATTGGCTAATATAACAAAAAAAAGAAAATTATAAATGTAAGGGAATATGGAAAAAATGAGACATCAATACTCTTTTGGAGAATCTGTGAACTGATACAACCCTTCTCTGAGCAATTTATTGACCTAGTCCAGTGAACAGGGTCTAATGACTGTAGTATTCTTCTATACTGCACAGTTTGAGGGTTCATTCTTTACTGATCATGCCAGGTACTGCTTTCTGCAGACATTGTTTCATTAAGGTGGCCTTAGGGGGGGAAATACTAATTTTGTGGATCTGAACCAATAATTTAAAGTTTTATAACTTCATTTTCCTCACATGTAATCCGGTTCAGATAAATAGAGAATTTTCTTCACAGGATTGTGGGGAAAATGAAATTATATATAGACTCTAGATACACATAATTTTAAATGTATATGTATGTGTATACACAAACATAGGTTTATATATATGCACATATAATAGTACATATATAATTCCTTCTTGGCATAATAATCCTCAAATAATTGAAGATAGCTTTCATATTCCTGAGTCATCTCTTTTCTAGATTATTTTCCTAGATGCAAAATAAAAATTTGTAAAGGAAAACATATGTAAAAAATCAAGATAATTACAAAAATAAATGTATATAATAAGATATTATTTAAGAGGCAGAGATACTTTCCAACCAAAATCCTCTGTATAAAAGGGATATTCCATTGGAACAAAAGAGATGAATAATATCGAACATAAATCCAGATATAGTCAAACAAAAGAAAATCTTTGTAGTTTATAACAACAGTTCTGCATGGGAAATGAATTCAAAATTAACCAAAGAGAAGTTGAATGAATATAAAAGAAGAGTCTCTTGAAGTTATGTTAGGGAAAAGAGAAGAATTGAAAAGAGATTGAAAGGATGTGAATAATGAAAGGGATGACAACCTTGGAAAAACATAGTTGTTGAATCTTACTTTGCTTCTATTTTATATACCAAGGAGAATAACATTTCAAATGGAAAGGACAGAACAGAAATAACTAATAGGGAGATGAGACTCAAAATAAGTGAAATAGTACTTAGCTTCCCTTGGTGAATTCAAGTCACCTAGCAGAGATGAACTCTCCAATTCCATATAACTTGATGCTTGTTATACAAGATTCAAAGGAAAAAATGGAATACCTCAGCCAATTGTAGAAAGCTTTTTCCCCCCATTCTGGTATCCTTTCATTTATTTCAGTAGCTTACAAGTTCTTTTCACACTTAGTTTAGAGCCTCTAACTGAGCTCAGTTTATTGAGTAATATGCAAGTTGAGTGGCTTCATAGATTTACTAGATCTCAATATTCTTACTTTTAACCTTACTATTTAACCTTTATTTTTTTAAACATCTGAAAGTGATGAGGTTGAATCTTCCTTTCTCTAAGGTCCCTTCCAAATCTCTTATGATCTTTGACTTTTCTGGTCCAAACAACAACAACAATAATAAAAATGATAATTACCCTTTCTATAGCAATTTATGGAATTGAAATATCATCTCATTTGAAATTTTGAACTTTGACTTTTCTGGTCCAAACAACAACAATAATAAAAAATGATAATTACCTTTTCTATAGCAATTTATGGAATTGAAATATCATCTCAAACAACCCTGTTAACTCTATGCTATCATTTCCATTTTTAGATGAGGAACTGAGGCTTAGAGTTAAAGCACCAAAATTAATCCTGCTTAAAACTGGAAGTTTCAGAAAGCAGAGAGGATGGACCAGGGTTATAGAGTTAATAAAGATTCTAAATCAGGGTTAGAACACATCCTCTTGACTCTATGTCCAATGTTCCATACATTATTCTACCTAGGGACCTCATGTATCCAGGCTCAAAAAGTAAATATTATGGATTTCCATCTTTACCAGAGAATGCCAATTGTTTTCTTACTTCTTTTTCTTTTTATTGAATTTAAAGATCCTAGAAAGCATGGACTCTTTCTTGTATATCCTTGGACCCTTCTTGGCACAACTAGTCCAATTCTGGACAAATAGGAAGCAGCTGAATAAATGTTTACAGAACTGAATTATGTAGAATTGAATTAAAGTTCAGATTTAAAATTCATTCATCATAGTGATAGATAACTTTATAAAAAATCAAAGAAACCATACCTAATGGATGTTATTATGAGCTGCATCCTACCCAGTAAGATATCCATATTTTGCTCTAGAAAGATCAGTTTCAATTTCCTTTCTCCATCATGTTTGATTTTCAGAAGTTTTAAGAGGCATAAAAACATCATGATTATGGGAAGTCATCTTTTGGAATACTTAGCTATGTCAGTTCAGATTTTAGTGTCACCTTATAATAATTTAGCCAATTATCAGAAATGCCCTATTTGGAACAAAGGATATGGAGAGACAACCAATCATTCATCATTTCAAATGAAGGTTTTGAAAAAAAAAACAATTAGGAATAATGTTTGAGAAACATTTACTTGTGGACTATTTAAAGAAATAAAACAGTTTGGGGATTCATGCATTCCAGTGAAGCATTTGTTCTGTGATGCACATTCAAATTTGATATAAAAGTTTCAAGGTAATCTTTACTGGAAATAATATACTCAGTTTAGAAGTTGTCTGCAAGTAATGTAGAAGAAAAGAATCTGTCAAACCATCTCATACTCTTAAGAACTCATGCAAATAAAAAAAATATGAATTATAAAGGGCCCTCTGAGCATCATTTATGTTAGGTAATTTTTAACCTATATCCACTGAACTTCATCTGCTACTTAATGGCAAAATGTTGACTCTTTTTCTTGGGGGGAAAATCTTATTCATTCATGTGAGAGTCCAGTCATCCATAGTATACAAGTGCAATTGTTTTTCTTAATATTCCAACAATGTTCTTTGCCATAGAAACTCTAGATTGCTATCATATGCTGTTCTTTAATGAGCAAAAAAGCTAAATATGTACCATATTAGGAAAACAACTTCCAAATAGCCAGCTAAATATGATCTCCAATTGTTTATGAGATTTATACATTAGTTATAGGCCTTTCAATACTCATTAAAATTAATAATGATATAATAAAAATAATAAATTATTTTATTATGTTATAGATGTTTTGTTTTCTCCAACTGAATGAAAACACATACATATATTTCAAGTTTGCCTTTATTCTCCAAATTTAGAATGTGTTATTTTGAAAATCTAACTTGTAAAAAAAATCTTAACTTGTACATGACTTTAAATATACTACTTTTATAATTGGTTCTTCTGTAGCTAAGGAGAAAAATATGTGAATCACCCTAGTATTACAGCTAGAAATAACATTTCTGAATTTTTGTTAGATTCCATTCAGTCATTCAACATGAATATATAAAATTGATGAATGAATATATTAGTAAGCAACATTTAATAAAATGCTGACTATATACAAGGCACTTTGCTAGATATTGGGGATACAAACAATGAAATGATATTTATTTTCAGACTGTTTATATTAATGAGGAAGAAATAAATTACAACTACCTACTTATGATGATATATAGATATATATTGACAGGATAAATATAAGATAACAACTATAAATGAAGTGATTCCATTCAAAGTAGTTAGAGATAGGTGGCACTAGCAATTGACAAGCTCTGGAAGTGTTTCCTTAGAATGTGAAGCTTTAGTTACATCTTAAAGAAGAGAATTATTTACTAAAGTAGAAAGGAGGAGGAAGAACATTCCAGGCATTTTTGAAAGGAGGTGATATGGAGACAGAAGATAAAATAATATAATAATAAAATAAAAGCCAAAATGAAATGCTATTTTGCTAAGTCACAAACTATGGCAGGATAAGTAATGCCAGGGAAACCAATGAAACTTAAATAAAAATGGCTTTAAGAACAAAAATAATTTATATATTTTTCTTAAAAGCAATAGGAAAACAAAGGGGATTCTTGCGTATGATATCATCAGATCATTGCTGAAAGACAAAGACTTTGGCATCTGTATGATAGGACAGGATGAAGCAAGAAGAGCCAATGCAATTTGGGAAATTTTTCTTTTTATTATTCTAGTCAGAGTTGGCAAAGACTTGGTATGCATGCAGAGTAGGCACTCAGGGAGCTGTTCCATTTGCCCTCTTCCCAGCATGGAAGGACATTGTTTTGAATGCTCCATGTCTCTGTCCAGCTGGACCAAGCAAGCACTTTCTCCCTCAACTCTCTCCAATAATCTGGGGGCTCACAGACAGTTTGAATTTTCCCTCTGTGTACTCAAACTCAAAAGAGGTTCCCCAAGGAGGAAAAGATACCGGAACAAAGACTATTAGACACTAGAAGTAGAAAGTGTAGGATCTGGCAATTGATTGGATATGTGGAAATAGGAAGAGGGATGAAGCAAATAAGTAAAGAAAATACCTTTTTTATTTAGATGAAAAATTTTATTTAATTAATTAATTTAGAAAATTTTTTCCATGTTTACATGATTCGTGTTCTTTGCCTCCTCTCCTCAAGCCCCCCCCCTTACCCAATGAGCAGTTCCACTGGGTTTTAAATGTGTCATTGATCAAGACCTATTTCCATATTATTAATATTTGCATTACGCTGAGTTTCTACTTCCACAGTCCTTTCTCTACATGTGAATAGTGCTTTTTCTCATGAGACCCTCAGAATTGTCCTGGGTCATTGCATTGCTGCTAGTAGAAAAGTCCATTACATTTGATTGTGCCACAGTGTATCTGTCTCTGTGTACAATGTTCTCCTGGTTCTGCTCCTTTCACTCTGCATCAATTCCTGGAGGTCTTTCCAGTTCACATGGAATTCCTCCAGTTTATTATTCCTTTGAGCTCAATATTATTCCATCACTAACAGGTACCTCAAATTGTTCAGCCATTCCCCGATTGAAGGGCATATCCTCATTTTCCAATTTTTTGCCACCACAATGAGCACAGTTATGAATATTTTTGTACAGGTCTTTTTTTCTTATTATCCCTTTGGGGTACAAACCCAGCAGTGGTATGGCTGGATCAAGGGAAAGAAGTCTTCTAAAGCACTTTGAGCATAGTTCCAAATTGCCATCCACAGTGGTTGAATCAATTCACAACTCCACCAGCAATGCATTAATGTCCCAATTTTGCCACATCCCCTCCAACATTTATTATTTTCCTTCGCTGTGTTAAGGGAGAAACCAGGGAAAGATGCCTTAAACAGTAAAAAGTTGGTTGTGTGGGAGACAGGAATGACAGGAAGGGGCCCAACAAGTAGGGAGATTGGGTTATAACGGCTGTTTGGATGTCTGTAACTGAAATGGCTTTTGGCCTCCAACTGCCACCCAGCATCAACAAGACAGAGCCTATGGAAGCTGTTAAGTAAAGGCAAGAGTTTAACAACACATTTTAATCAGGGACAAACTAAGGTAAAGGATGGGAATTGGGATTCTATACTTACAAGCTAAGGGCAAACCACAGGGACAGGGGAAAGACTTGACTACACTAAACTAAGGCCTAACCATAACAGGGGCCAGGGAAAAGCAGGACAGGAGTGAGTATCCTCACAACAGTAGTGTTCAGCCTCACTCCAGTGATGTTTCTGCTCCTCCAGGATCACCAGCTGCACTCTTCCAGGTGGGTAAATTCTGGGAGCTAACCCAGCCCAAAGTTGACCTGCAAATCAGTTAGGATTTAGCAGCCTCTACCAAAATCTCCTACAAGTAGGTGAAGGTCTTTCAACAGGATCACTGTTAAATCTGGTGTCTCCTAGTTGTCAGTTGCTGCTTGCCCCAACCACCATGGAGTCTATCTCAGTGAGCAAGAAACACACTTCCTCCTTCTTCATTCCAATTTGGAATGTTCCAGCCCTTCCTGCTAGGTCTACATTAACTATATATAAACTAATACCTAAATAATCCTCACCACAGCTGTCATTTTTGCCAATCTGCTAGGTATGAGGTGGTACCTCAGATTTGTTCTGATTTGTATTTCTTTAATTGTAAGAGATTTATAACACTTTTTCCAGTGCTTATGGATCATTTTAATTTCTTTATCTAAAATTTGCCTATTCATGTCCCTTGCCCATTTATCAATTGAGGAATGGCTTGATGTTTTTTGTACAATTGACTTAGCTCCTTATACATTTGAGTAATTATACCTTTGTCAGAGGTTTTTGTTATAAAGATTTTTCCCAGTTTGTTGCTTCCCTTCTGATTTTGGTCGCATTGTTTTTGTTTGTACAAGACCTTTTTAATTTAATATAATCAAAATTATTTATTTTACATTTCGTGAATTTTTCTAACTCTTGCTTGGTCTTAAAATATTTCCTTTCCCATAGATCTGACAGGTAAACTATTCTATGTTCACGTAATTTACTTATAGTTTCCTTCTTTATATTTGTCATTCACCCATTCTGAATTTATCTTGGTGTAGGGTGTGAGATATTCATTTAACCTAATCTCTCCCATACTGTTTTCCAATTTTCCCAGCAGTTTTTGTCAAATAGTTGATTTTTGTCCCAAAAGCTCAGCTCTTTGGGTTTATCATGCACTGTCTTGCTGAGGTTGTTTGCCCCAAGTCTATTCCACTGATCCTCCCTTCTGTCTCTTAGCCAGTACCATATTGTTTTGATGACCACTGCTTTACAGTATAATTTAACATCTGGTCCCCTTCCTTCACATTTTTCCCATTATTTCTCTTGATATTCTTTGTCTTTTGTTCTTCCAAATGAACTTTGTATAGTGTTTTTTTCTAATTTAGTAAAAAAGTTTATTGATAGTTTCATAGGCATGCCACAAAATAAGTAAATTAATTTGAGTAGGATTGTCAATTAGTGTTTTTTCAATTGTTTAGAACTAATTTTAATTTAATTTTGTAGTTGTGTTCATATAATTCCTGTTTTTGTCTTGGCAGATAGATTGCTAAGTATTTTATATTGTCTAAAGTGATTTTAAATGGAATTTCTCTTTCTAGCTCTTGCTGCTGAGATGTGTTGAAGATATATAGGAATGCTGATGATGTATGTGGGTTTATTTTGTATCCTGCAACTTTGCTAAAGTTGTTCATTATTTCCACTTGCTTTTTAGTTGATTCACTAGGATTCTTTAAATAGACCATCATATCATCTGCAAAGAGTAATAACTTGGACTCCTCTTTACCTATATTAATACCTCCAATTTTTTTTCTTTTCTAATTACTACTGCTAGTGTTTCTAGTGCAATATTAAATAATAGAGGTGATAGTGGGTGTCCTTGTTTCATTCCTGATCTTATTGGAAAGACTCCTAATTTATCCCCATTACAGATGATGCTTGCTGATGGTTTTAGATATTCACTGTCTATTATTTTTAGGAAAGACCCTTCTATTCCTATATTTTCTAGTGTTTTCAATAGGAATGAGTGTTATATTTTGTCAAAGGCTTTTTCTGCATCTGTTGGGATAATCATGTGGTTTTTGTTGGTTTGCTTGTTGATATGGTCAATTATGTGGATGATTTTCCTAATATTTAACCATCCTTGCATTCCTGGTATAAATCCCACCTGATCATAATGAATAACCCTCATGATCACTTGTTAGGGTCTTTTTTGATAGTATTCTATTTAAGAATTTTGCATCAGTGTTCATTAAGGAGATTGGTCTGTAGTTTACTTTCTTTGTTTTTGATCTGAATGTCTTTGGAATCAGTACCATATTTAGGTCATAAAAGTTATTTGGTAGAACTCCCTCTTTGCTTATGTCAAATAGCTTGTATAGTATTGGGATTAGTTGTTCATTGAATGTTTGATAGAATTCACTTGCATCTGGTCCTGAGGATTGTTTCTTAGGGAGTACTTTGATGGCTTGTTCAATTTCTTTTTCTCATATGGGATTATTTAAGTATTCTATTTCTTCTTCTGTTAATCTAGGTAATGTATATTTTTAAAAAATATTCTTCCATACCACCTAGATTTCTGTGTTTATTGCCATATAATTGGGCAACATATTTTTAATGATTTCTTTAATTCCCTCTTCATTAGAGGTGAGGTCTCCCTTTTCATCATTGATACTGTGAATTTGGTTTTCTTCTTTCTTTTTTTATTATATTAACCAATACTTTATTTTATTTGATTGTTCAAAGTACCAGCTTCTAGTCTTACTCATCAATTCAATAATTCTTACACTTTGAATTTTATTAATTTCTCCTTTAATTTTTAGGATTTCTAATTTAGTTGTTATCTGGTGATTTTTAATTTGTTCCCTTTCTAATTTTTTTTAATTTGCAAGGTCAATTCATTGACCTCTGCCCTCCCTAATTTGGTAATACATGTATTGAAGGATATAAATAGCCCCCTATGTACTGCTTTGGCTGCATCCCATAGATTTGGATATGATGTCTCATCATTGTCATTCTCTTCAATAAAATTATTTATTGTTTCTATGATTTGTTCTTTTAACAAACCAATTTTGGAGAATCATATTATTTAATTTCCAATTAATTTTTGATTTGCCTCTCCATGTACCCTTACTGTATATTATTTTTATTGCATTATGATCTGAAAAGGTTGCATTTATTAATTCTGCTTTTTGCACTTGTTTGCCAAGTTTTTATGCCCTAGTACATGGTCAATCTTTGTGAATGTACCATGTGCTGCTGAAAAAGTGTAATCCTTTTGTCCCTATTTATTTTTCTTTATATAATCTATTAACTCTAAATTCCCTAAGATTTTATTTACATCTCTCACCTCTTTCTTATTTCGTTTTTGGTTTGATTTATCTAGATCTGATAGAGGAAGGTTCAGGTCTCCCACTATTATAGTTATATTATCTATTTCCTACTTAAGCTCCAGTAGTTTCTACTTTAAAAATTTGAATACTATACCATTTGGTGCATACATGTTGAGTACTGATATTTACTCATTGTGCTGCCTTTTGTCAGGATGTAATTGCCTTCCCTATATCTTTTAATCAGACCTATTTTTACTTTGGCTTTGTTAGATATCAGGATTGGGACTCCTGCCTTCTTTTTCTCAGTTGATGCCCAATAGATTTTGCTCCAGCCTTTTATCTTTAAATGTGTGTACCTACCTCACAAGTGTTTCTTGTACACAATATATGGTAGGATTTTGGTTTCTAATCCACACTTCTATTTGCTTCAGTTTTATGGGTGAGTTCATCCCATTCACATTCAGAATTATAATTACCACTCCTATATTCCCCAACTTTTTGATATCCTCTCTTAGTCCTACCATTTCTTATTTCACTATTTCCTTCTATACTAGTGTTTTGTTTTTAATCATTCCCCTTATGCCCAACCTTATTTGACTTCCCTTCCCACCCCCTTCTTTCTGATTCCCCTCTTATTTTTCTTTAGGGTCCTTTTAAGTTCCCCCACTCTCTCCCTCCCTAGTATTGCTTCCCTCCTCACAAAGCTATTTGTTACCCTTCTACTTCTCTATAGGGTTTGAATCAACTCTCTGTCTCAGTGGATCTGATTGTTCCTCCAGTTTTTAGTCAATTTCATTTCATGTAAGAAATAATTATTTCCTGTCTCCCACCTCTTTACCTTTCCAGTGAATTGGTCTTCTCTCCTGCTCCCACCATGTGCTTCTTTATGAAATATAATTTTACCACATTTTGTCTCTTTTCCCCTTTGTATATATTATTGTTCAAAACCTATTTCTATGTTATTTATATTTGTAACAGAGTGATCCTTTAAAATCAAAACCCAAATCATATCCCCATCAAATCATGTGATTGATCACATGTTTTTCTTCTGAGTTTTTACTTCCACAGTTCTTTCTCTGGATATGGATAGTGTTCTTTCTCATAAGTTTCTCTGGATTGTCCTGGATCATTGCACTGATACTAATAGAAAAATCTATTAGATTGATTGTGCCACAGTGTATCAGTCTCTGTGTACAAAGTTCTCCTGGTTCTGCTCCTTTCACTCTGAATAAATTCCTAGAGGTATTTCCAGTTCACATGGAATTCCTCCATTTCTTTATTCTTTTCAGCACTATGGTATTACATCACCAAAAGATACCACACTTTGTTCAGCCATTCCCCTACCAAAAATAAACTTACTAATTTTCTTTGTTGCCATATTGAGCAGCCTTCTAGGTGTAAGGTCAGAGTTGTTTTGATTTTCATTTCTCTAATCAGGAGGGATTTAGAACACTTTTCATGTACTTATTAATAGTTTTTATTTCATCATTTGTAAAGGCCATGAAGAGTTTTTGAAAGACATACACATCATCAATGAGCAAATGAAAATTACAGAAATAATTAAATAATTATAGAAATGTTAGTTAAGAAAAAAAGTCAGGCATTTCAATTTTGTCAAATGACAAAAATATTTTTATAATTTAAAAATATTTTATTTACTATGATTTGTTATAATTTCTCCTATCCATCTAATAGTGCTTTAGAGAAAAATAATTTTAAACAGATAATATAATTTTACTTTGAAATAAAAACTTTCATTTTATTAATTTTTGTATGTACTATACTGGTATCCTTACAATTTTATTTTTCAATTTTTAATGGATAAGCATTTTTTCTCTTATGTCCACTTTCTTCACTTCATTGATCTGAGGTCCTAATTTTTTTCAAAGTTGTTATTATGGTTGCTAGCACATAAATGTATCTTCTCCTGCTAATTTCTATATCATTTCCTGTGAGTCTTTCTAGCTTTCTCTGAAATCTTATCATTCTTCTTTTCTCAAAGAATGATAGTTTACTGTTAAGTTTTTATAATATACATTGTTCTCCCATTTCCAAAATTAATCCCTTACTGTAGAGTTTTTATTAAAATAAAAAAGGAGCTGTTAGGTTTTGGGGTTTTTTTTGGATATAAATATTTTTATCATTCTTTTATTTATTTCTTCTATAGGTCACTTAGTGATTATGTAGTGTCAAGGGTGTACATTGAATTTAGTAACATAGGGGACATAGTTCCAAATAGCTTTCAAAAAAGACTAAATCAATTCACAGCTTCCCCAAGAGGATATTAATTCATCTTGCTTGTTTGTTTTTCTAGCCTTTCCAATATTTGTCCTTTCCTTTTTTGTCAACTTCTAAAGGTGAATTTTAGAAAACAAGAGAGATAGCTGAGAGTTAAAGCAAATAGGCATGGGTATACATAGTGAAAAAGCACTATAAGACATGAGACAAAGAGTTCAAAGAAATAGCAAATGGGCTAGAGTGCCTGTATCAAAGAGTTTTTGAAGGAGAGTAATATTTAAGGCAAAAAAGGTAAGAATAAAACAAATTATGAAGTTCTATAGTTTTCATGGAATTTAGTATTTTCTCCTCAAAGTGACAGGGTGACAATGGAAATCACTGGCCAGGAGGAATGAGGTGGCATCTTCAGATTTGTATCTTAGGGAAAAATTGAGAGCATACGATGTAGAGATTCAGGTACCTCATGTATTTGGTAATTAATGCCAGGATAATAAACACTAATAGAAACATCTCTTTGGGTTTTATCTCTCATACTTTCCAGTTTGGAGAAATAGGTTTACATTAGACTGATGGATTCAATTTACCAATATTTAGAACACATTTTACAGAGTGGAAAATAAACAAATGAATGAACTAGGTTCATAGAAGGAAACCTGGATTTAAATCAGTTACTAGTTAACTTATAAAATCTCTGGCCTTCAGTTTCTCTATCTAAAAAATTAGAACTTTTTATTTTTTTAAGTTCCTTTATAGCTCTAAATATTTGTGAATTTCTTAATTGTCTAACATGTGCCCCATGATGTCTATATATAAAGATGAACAGATAAGTAATTCTGGGTTTATTTATTTAGATAGACAGAGAGAGGTCCTGACCAGAAGATGTGAGAGAGAGACAGAGATAGAGACAGAGAGACAGAGAGAAAGAGAGAGAGAGAGAGAAAGAAAAAGAGAAAGAAAGAAAGAAAGAGATGTGATTAGATAGAATGCTATGCCAGCCTTGGTTGATGCATGCAATGGAAAAATCATAATTAAAAAGATCTTAAAATGCATCTTTTCAATTGCTGTGGCTTACTTTTGGTTTTATATAGCTTTCATTTCCAAGAATATCTTTCTTTTTCTCCCTTCTCAGAAAACCATCCTTTTGTAACAAAAAAGAAACAGTTTAGCAAAACATATAAGAGAGAACTGACAAAACACATTATGTAATCATTCTGCATGCATAATTTTCTACCTCTGGGGTGCATTTTATCATTTCTTCTTTGGTGACAGTTGGTCATTATAAATATATAATGTGTCTCACTTCTCTTTTGCTGTTGTTGTCATTTCCATTTCCATTATTGCATTTATTGTATATTTTATTTTCCTATTTTTGCTTATTTTACTTTTCATTGGGTCATATAAGTCCTCTTTTTCTTTTCTGTAGTATTTGTATACATAATAGTAATATCCTACTCCATTTTTATACCCTGTAGAAATTAAGCAAAATATTATATATTTATTTTAATAACACATTTCCAAACGAATTTATCAAAGTTATATAATCCAATTTTTCCCTTCCTTTTCCCTTTCCCCTCCCAAAGCTGGCAATTAATTCAATCTGGGTTATATGTGTATTATCACACAAAACATGTTTCCATCTTGTTCATTTTGTAAGTGAATAATTCTATAAAACCAAAACCCTAAAATATATAGCCAAATGAACAAGTGATAAATCACATACTTTCATCTGCATTTTTTACTCCAACACTTCTTTCTCTGGCAGTGGATAACATTCTTTTTCATAAGCCCCTCATACTTGTTCTGGATCATTATATTGCTTTTAGTAGCAAAGTCTATCACATTCAATTGTTCCACTATATTGCCGTTACTATATATTCTCCTAGTTCAGTTTATTTCACTCTGTTTCAGTTCTTAAAGGTCTTTGCTGTTGTTTCTGAAATCATCCTATTCCTCAGTCCTTATAACACATAGTACTACATCACCACCATAAACCATCATTTTTTCATCCATTCCCCAATTAAAGGACATCCCTTTAGTTTTCAATTCTTTGCCACCACAAAATGAGGAGTTATAAATATGTTCTTACAAACAGGTCTTTTGCCATTTTTAAAAATCTCTTTAGAATACCTCATAATGGTATTGCTGGATCAAAGGATATGCATTGTTTTATAGCCCTTTGGGCAAAATTACAAATTGACATCCAGAGTGGTTGTATCAGTTAACAACTATACCAGCAATGCATTAGTGTCCCAATTTTTCCACATTTATCGTTTTCCTTTACTGTCATACTGACCAATCTTATAGGTATAAGGTGGTACCTTAGAGTTGTTTTAATTTGCATTTCTAAACATTTTTTTCCATTCTTACATAAACAACATATGGCAGGATTCTCGTTTTTAATCTGCTCTGCTATCCACTCCCATTTTATTAGTGAGTTCATCTCGTTTATATTCACAGTTATGATTACCATCTGTGCATCCCGATCTTGTTTTCCTCTTCTAAACCTGTGCTCTCCCCTTTTACTCTTTCCCTCCACACCCATATTTTGCTTTTATCACTCCCCTTTTCCTCTTCTTTGTATTACTCCCCTTTTCAGCACCTCACTTCTAATTCCCCTTTTACTTCTCAATAATGTCTTTTAATCACCCACCCAGATTCTGCCTCTCTTTCATTAGTCCCCTCCCTATCATCTTCTTAGTTACCACCTCCCCCCCCACCCCGCATTCTACTTCTCAATTAGGTAAGATAGAATTCTATACTGCATTGAATCTCGTTGTTCTTACTTCTCTGGGCCAATTCCAATGATTTAGGTTCACGTATTTCCCATCATCACCCTCATCCTTTCCTTGACTGTAATAGTATTTTCTCCTCACATCTCTTTATGTGATATAATTCACCTCATTTTGCTCCTCTCTTGCTATTTCTTATTGTACAATCCTCTTTTTCATCCCTAGATTTTTGGGGCATCTCGTGTAAACAATTTACTACCACACTTTATATCTATGTTTATTTTTAGTAAGTATTATGATAATGATAAAAGTTTTTAAGATTTAGTGATATCATTACATATAGAAATACAAATAATTTGACCTTATTGAAGCCCTTAATTTTTCCCTTCCTTATTTACCTTTTTATACTTTTCTTGAATTTTATATTTAGACATCAGATTTTCTATTTAAATCAGATCTTCAGTAATGTTTAGAAATCTATTTTATTAAAAGACTATATTTTCCCCTTAAAGAGTATAATAAGATTTGATTGGTAGGTGATTTTTGGTTGTAAACCCATTTCCGTTGCCTTCCAAAATATTATATTCTAAGCCTTCCAGTTCTTCAGTGTGATCCTGTGTAATCTAGTCTGGGAATCCATGATATTTGAATTGTCCCTTTTTGACTGCTGGCAGTATTTTCTTCTTCATCTGGGAGCTTTTTAATTTGATTATGTCAGTTTGGGGATTTATTGAAGGAGGTGAACTGTGGATACTTTTAATTTCAATTTTACCTTCTTGTTCAAGAATATCAGGGCAGTTTTCTTTGATAATTTCTTTTAATATGATGTCTAGGCTATTTCTTTATCATAATGACTTTCAGGTAGTCTAATCATTTTTAATTTGTCTCTCCATGATCTATTTTTCAGGCCAGCTGTTTGTTTTTATTTCAATGAGATTTTCACATTTTCTTCTATTTTTTTTTCATTCTTTTGATTTTATTTTACTGTTTCATGATGTCTTGGAATGTCATTATATGCTATTGCCCAATTCTAATTTTTATTTACTGAAGTTCTTCCATTACCTTTTGATCCATTTGCTCCATTCATGGAAATCTTTTATTCATTGGAATTTTGTGCCTCTTTTTCGAATTTACCAATTATTTTTAATTTAAATTTTTTCTCTCTTATTTTTCTTTGTAAGCTGTTAATTTACTTCTATTTTTCCTATTTTTCTTCACTTGTCTTATTTTAATTTTTAATTGCTTTTTGAGTTATTCCAGAGCCTGGGACCAATTCCCATTTTTCTTTTAAATTTTGCTTGTGATTACTTGGTTCTCACAGTCCCCTACTGACTCTGTGCTTTGTTTTTTTTCTTTGTAGAAATTTTCCAGGTCTAGATTTTTCTTTTTTACTTTTTGCTCATTTTCCCAGCCATTTTTACCTTTGAACTTGGAGTTTGTAAGTTAATCATTCTGACTTCTCTGCTAATGACTTGCAGGACTCAGCACACTGAGGATTTTGTCATGGTGCTAAGGTAATCACTGCAGAGCAACCTTAAAGGGCCAAATGCTAGGGACTTTCCAGTTTCACTGCATGGTGGTGCCATGACCTGGGAATTGAAAGACTGGGTCCGGGATGTATGGTGTTTTGTTGTTATTGTAGCTAGCTTCTGGACCCCAAAATTATTCTATGCACAGGCTAAGAACCTGGAGAAATAAATGGAATGATGATTGGCCAGAACTCCTCTTTGTGTAGTTTTTCTCCCAATACTCCCTTATCCCATAAAAATCAACTCTCTAAAAACTCATTCATTTTTTGTTCAGCAGGGGGGTCCCCTTACTCCATCTTGCTGTTGGTTTTTGACTCCTGTCATTTTGAGGAGCTTTTTAAAAATTGGTTTGAAAGGATCATCAGAGAGGTTTTAGTTTTTGTTCCTACTAAGCCTCCATCTCGGCTCTGCCCACCTAAGCAAATGTTTATTAAGGACTTAAAACATGTAAAACGCTTTTTTTAGGTTCTGAGGACACAAAGGCTAAAATAAAACTCTTTTCCTTCAAAAATTTTATATTTTGTTGGAAGAGATGCAACATTGCCAAGATGAATATATGTAATGTTCCTATAAAATAATAGAAAATAGTTAAATAAGAGAGAAATTATTAATACCTGAGCAGAAGAGGATGAAAATATTTTGGAACTTAATATTTAGGTGTGTATTGAAAGAAGCTTATGTTATATAGAGGCATAATTGGAGAAGAAATAATGCATTCCACAAAAGACAATCTATCCAAAAGAACATGATTCCAAGATGGCATAAAATACATTTTTGGGATACGTTCTAACGAAAACATGTTCCAAATTTATCTACCAAGACCTTTGAATTCAGTGTAGTCCATCTCAATAGTCACTAAATATTCACTTTTAAGCAAGGCTTTAAACATTAAGTTCAGTTTAGTGCCAAATGATTTTAATGACCACTCTATTAACAAGAATAGGAGATTGATCTCAGGATTATTTCCAGTTTAAATGAATACATTTCCTTATTATAAGAATTTGTCATTTACACTAATTCATTTTTATTTGGTTTTCTGGTGTACTGTTGAGCCTGCTTTAAAAAAGTGCTTTTGCTTTTGTGATTTCCCTTCTCAAATTTAAATAATCTGTTGGACACTAGTTTGAAATATTTCTGCCTTACCGAGTATAGCCAATATCAGTGTCATATTTAAAGTAGATTTGTGCATTCTTTCTTTGCTTTCTAGCATACCAAGTTTAATATTCATAAAATTCACATGTGTTTACTGATAATTCTTTGTGTTTGTGCATGCATGCTCACATGATTATTGTTGATATTGTTTTTGTTTGGGGAAAGGTCATAACAACATTGGTTTTGGCAAATCTATCAGAGAGCTAAAGCAATCCCTAAATGCAATGAAAATTTTCAAAATTAGATTGTGGAAGTTTCATGATTTATATTTTAAGCCTGCCAGAGTTTCTTAGCCAGTAATTATATTGTTTAATCATATGCTCAAACAGTTGAGCTTCAGGATAATTGAAGGTGAGCCGCAAATCTCTCTACCTTTGCTCATTTGGAATATTTATGTCCTAGGTAGCATTATCAAGAAAGGTAACTGAGGACAAAATACAAATAAAGAATGAGGAAAGGTCTTCTTATGAGACATGGTTACATGTCCAATAATGATATGCAACTTGAGATCAATGAGTATACCGTGCACATGCTGAAATTCTCATTATTTATAGTACAATTTAAATGTATTGGCTAAATAGTTAGTGAATTTTGTATCAAGGCAAGCATCCTTTTTCTATGTCTCCTCGGTTATTTACATAATTTTCTTCTTCATGACCCTTTCAAAATTAGATTAAATTCCATATACTTTAAGTTCAAAGTACAGTTTGATATGGCCTATCTCCTCTATTTGTTTTCCCTCCAGAAGATGTCAAGAAAATTGTTTTCTTCTTCCTTAGATTCTCAAATATTCTCCATATATATCCTTCTTACTTCTATTCTCATGTCAACCCTTTCTTAGTGCACTTTAGTAAAGTTAAAAACTCTAATCCTTATTGATGGTTTTTCATGTCAATATGTTTTTATTTTTCCCCTTGATTTTAAGAATGATCAAACAGATTACAAGGCATTCACTTGGGATACCTTTTGGTCACTATGTCCACTCTGAGAAGTAACCTCACAAGTATTCTGTTCTTGTTCCTGGGGTGTAGTAAAGGAAGCAACAACAGAGAGTTGTACTAGAAATACTTTTTATTTTTTACTAACAAGTTCATATATAAAAAAAATCTCTCAATACTGTGAAAGTTCCCTTTGTCACTCATTATTATACTCTTAATGCTTTCAAATAACAGAATTTTACATTAATCTTAAAAAGGATCAATGTAAAAATCTTTAGCCTATGAACCAATATATAGAAAAGGAGCAGAAGCATTTTTGTCTAAATGATGAGAGGGCACGGAAACTCTGGCAACCTTCAGGTAGTCTTCTCCTTCACAATTAAGGTAGATATTACAGATTGTTTTCAAGCCTCAATAAACCTATAAAAATGCAGAATGATATTGGATGCTGGAGGGAGGTGAGATGTGGTAAGATGTACCCTGTTTTCAGAGTCAAGACAAAAACTATTCTTCTCCCCTAAAAAGAGGATTTAGTAATAGTTTATAAGATCATAGATATGAAGTAGGGAAAGTTTTCAGATATAATTTGTTCTTACATACTCATTTTTCAGATGAACAAACTGAGGCCCAAACAACTTCGATGACTCACCAGATAGTAACACAAGTAGATAGAAGCACAGTAAAAATTGAAGCCAAATTTCTATGACTCCACACACAGCATGATTTCCAATTGTCCCATTCTGGTTCTCATCTAAAAGTTCTTTTTTGGTTCAAAAATATCTGATTTTGTGCTTTAACATTTAGGGAAATTATCTTTTTATAACTTGATGGAAATTAACAGAGTTCTATTTAATTGCTTGAAAAGAACTTTTAAGAAATATTCAATGGCTATTAAGAGAAGATAGAGTTTATGTCCCAATTTAGCTAGATTATAGTTAGATATGTGACTTCTCAAGATGGGAATTGAGGATGTGAATAGAATAACAGCACGAATATTCACAATTATAAAATTAAATATAGTCCCCTGAATACCAGATGAATTGGAACAGAGAAAGAGGAGACCAGAAAACCAACCCGAAGGCTAAAGCCATTGTCCAAATAAGAGCTGATCTGGGCATGCTCCAGGGTTGTGGTTATATGGAGAGAAGGGAACCAATATGAGAAATGTTGTAAAGGTAGAAATGACTGACTAGACTTTGAAATCTATTGCTTATCAGTAGATCATGGCCGTGACCTTTGTGACTAAGAGAATACTTAGGGCCTTGTCAGGTATGGGGAAATTTGAAACAGGAGAGGATGTAGGTAGAAGACAACTAGCTGCTTTGGATATGTTGAGATTGAGCTGTCTACAGGATACTCAATTTCAGAAGTCCAAAAGCATATCATGATAGGAAACTGGGAGAGGTTAGGCTGGAAAGAGAGAGATGATAGATAGATAGATAGATAGATAGATAGATAGATAGATAGATAGATAGATAGATAGATAGATAGATAGATGGATGGATGGATGGATGGATGGATGGATGGATGGATGGATGGACGGACGGATGGACGGATGGACGGATGGACAGACGGATGGACAGCAGATAGACAGATAGATAGATAGACAGACAGATAGATAGATAGATAGATAGATAGATAGATAGATAGATAGATAGATAAGTAGGCTGGAAGAGATAGAGAGAGATAGATAACAAATATAAATGTAATATGGATACAGTAGTTCACCTTTTCAACTGTCAAGGAAATTTTCTTAAAGCACAATTATATCTGTCTCATTCTTCTTACTTACTCAATAAAATATAAGACCAAATATACACTATCCTCTTAGACATTTAAAAACTGGCCCTCTGGATATTTCAAGGATTCTTTTACTTTATTCTCCTCCAATGACATTGACCTTCTTAAGATTCCTCCAACATCCCATCTCCTATCTCCTATTTTTTCATTAGCTTTGGAAATTTATGTGTATATTTCCACGTGTTTAGGTACATATGTATGTATGTATATATATATATATATATATGTATATATATGTATATATATGTATATATGTGTGTGTTTACACATATATGCATAAAACATATGTATTTTTTTTTATCCTGGGACTCCATCTAGGAGCATAGGGCCACAACCAGTAGGCAATGGGTCACTCAGGGTCACTCAGCTGGGAAGTGTCTGAGTCTGGATTTGAACCTAGGACCTTTCATCTCTAGGCCTGGCTCTCAATCCACTGAGCTAGCCCAGCTGCCCCTACTTTAGGTTGCAGTTTCTTTAGCAGATGTAGTTTTACAGGGTGGGGTTGCTAGCCCCACGCCCAACCCTCCTCCTTTTTCATCCTTGGCCCAGGAGTGGTAAGGGTGGGCAGTAGGGGTCAAGTGACTTGCCCAAGGTCACACAGCTGGAAGTGTCCGAGGCCGGGTTTGAACCTAGGACCTCCAGTCTCTAGGCCTGACTCTCAATCCACTGAGCCACCCAGCTGCCCCATACATATGTATAGACTCATATAATTAATTATATTTCAACATGCTTGCACAAATTTCTCTGTATATATATCTACACACATTTATACATGTGCTTATACATACATGTGTAAATCATTTTTTCAAAAAGAGGGTAATTAACTATGTGAGAAATGATGATGTCATCAAATGAGATACTCTAGAGGGAAACAAGAACAAGACCCTTGAGAGAAACTTATAGTTAGTAGCCATAATAAATCAATAAGTGAGACTGAGAAGGAGTGGTCAAATAGGCAGCAGGAAAACCAGTATCATGAAAACCTAGAGAGAAAAGATCTAGAAGAATAACCTAATCAGCAATGTGAAAGGTTGAATTGAAGTCAAGAAGGATGAATATTGAGGGAAGGCCATTAGAATTGGCAATTAAGAAATTAGGTACCTACTCTCACCATCTATGTCATTCAGTCTAGATCCATATAATTCTTATTTATTATAATTTTATGGTATTCCCACCTTCCTCAAAATCATCGGAACCTGAAACCTTTTTCTCTATAACTTCTGTCATGTAGTTTTGCTAATTTTATATATTGAAGTCATTTAGGCTATTAACATGCTAGAATGTTGAAACATCTACCTCAGTAGTTCCCAAACTTTTTTGGCCTACTGCCCCCTTTTGAGAAAAATATTACTTAGCCCCCTGGAAATATTTTTTTAAATTTTAATAGCAATTAATAGGAAAGACAAATGCACATGTGGCCATCACTGCTCCCCTGGATGGCTGCAGCACCCACCAGGGGATGGTGGCACCCACTTTGGGAATCACTGATCTACCTCTTGGATTCCCATTAACTACAATTGCAGCTTATTGCTTTTCTCCTGCAGGTATAATCAGGTCTTTTATATCACTATTTTCTTCCTTTATTGTATTGCTATTCACCACCATGATCTTAAACTCTGAAATTCTCCTTTTTGATCATAATTTTCTATCTCTCTATTTCTCCCATGGCAACATTTCTAAATTTCCTTTTTAAAAATAAAAGTTTCTGATATTTAATTCCCATCCTGTTCAATAAGTTAGTCATTCCTATACCTCAGAAATTCTAGACCCTTGTTTTTTTTTTTTTTGTTTGCTTATTTGTTTTCCCCCACTATTTGTACTCCTTTACCTTTCCAGAAAATTGAATACTGAAATTTCCTTTTCAATATATTCTCCCCTCTTATACTTTCCTTTTCTTTTTACTTGACTATTCCTTCTTGGTCCTTTCTACTAATACATTATTATTCTTTATCTCCTAATCTGAATTATTTCTCATTTTCTTTCAGCCTCCTCCTCGCCCCATCCTGTACTTTCTCCCTTTTAATATCATCTAGCCTAGTGTAAATAATTGTTACCTTCTTTTAGATACCTCATATCTATAGGTATAACTCCATTTTTCCACTAAATTATAGTCTTGTATCTCAGTTTTTGTATCCTATATAATCATCTCCAACTCAACATATCCAAAACTAATTGTTTTTGCCAACTGAACTATTTATATAGAAGTCATAGCCATCAATTCCATTATCCTTCATCAAAATCATATTTATTTGTTTCTCTCCTTTCCCTAAGTCTCCTTAATTAATCAATTGAACATTCTCATCAATTTTATCTCTAAATTATTTCTCTTTCATTTTTTGTCCCTTATAATAAAGCTTCTATTTAGTTCAGATCCACAATCATATTTTATCTGTATTATGTTCTAAGTCTTACTAGTGAGCCTGTTCTTTGCTTTTGCAAATTTTCCTTCTCATAACTAGAAAAATAATATTATTAAAGCACATATCTGCCCATGTCATTCCCTTATTCAAATTAATTCAGTGGTTTCCTGTTGCTTATAGTTTAAAATATAAACTTTTATTATCACTTACTACAGTGCCTGGTACTTACTTGGTACTTCATAAATATTAATTGTACAACTGACTATCATTTAAGGTCCTCCAAACTCTGATGTCTGCCTGTCTGTCATTGTCATAATGGTTGTTGTTGTCACCATCACTCTTGTTACAGTTTACACTATGGATAGAGTCCTGGAGGAAGATTCAGCTTCATCTGTTCAAATCTGGCTTCAAACACTTACTAGCTGGGTGGCCCTGGGCAAATCATTTAATCCTATTTGCCTCAGTTGCTAGATCTATAAAATGAGCTGGAGAAAGAAGTGACAAACTAATCCAGTATGTTTGCCAAGAAAACTACGTGGGGTCACAAATATTAGAAACAATTAAATAACAAAATAAAACTCTGGCTTCCACCTATTAATATTATTTATTAATATTTTTAATTAATTATTGCCTTTTTAAATTATTTTTTATTATTGCAATTTAATTAATTTTTTAATTATTACAATTAATTATTGCCTGTTTATCCCTTTCATGTATAATGCATTTTGACCAAAATGAAAAATAAAACAAATCAAACAAAAATTTAAACCTTAATCTAGTATTTTTTTTGACTAGTCATTTGCTCGAGGAGACCTCATGTTCAGAATGTATTCTTTCTTCTTCTTTAACTGTTGATGTCCTTTTGTTTTTCTCCAAAGCTCAGTTTAGTTGTTATCTCCCTCACAATGTCCTCCATATCATCCAACTCAAAATGTTCCTCTCTCCTCAAAATTTCCTAGCAGATTTTGAGTCTCTCTTTGGTCTTATTTATCATTTGGGTGATCGATCTTTGGAAACATGATTTTCCATCCCCCTCTGTCAGTGTCTTGATTGCAGGGATGTGGTAGAGTTTATCTTTGTTGTTTTAATCCCTAGTATAGAATCCTAGAAATGAAGTGGTTACTAGCTTCTTGTTGAATTAAATCAACAGTTAAAATTTTCCCAAAGTAGAATATGTTGTTTGGGAGAAACCAACCCCCTGATGTCTTTCCCCTCATCCGGAATCTTCAAGAAGAAACTATCTAGAGATTAAATAGAATGGTGCCATGCTATGAGATAGAGTTGGTGGAGGTGACTAGAGACAAGAACTTATAAGAGAAAGAGTGCTGATCTTGAAGATGTGGGTCCTGAGTTTGAATGCTGCCTTTGATTCTAATTGACTCTATGAACTTGGGCAAAATACTTCCATCTTTAGGAGCCTCAATTTCCTCAATAGAAACTGAAGAAATTAGAGTAGATGACCTTTGATTTACAATTTTACCAAAGCTAAGATCCTCCGATGTTCAGGTCCTTGACAAATTTTATTGCCAATTGAAAAAGGTAAAAATGTAAGCCTTTGCCAACTTTTTAAACAGTAGTGATCAGATTATTGTATATATCTTTCTAAAAACATTGTTAAACTTCTACAAGCTATTATCAGGCATGCAATGAGCAGAACCAAGAAATTTTGTGAAGCAACAGAAATATTATTTAAAGAATGACTTGTGTATGTCCATCTCAAAGAGAAAGAACTGATAAATAGAAATAAGTAAGGCAGTTTTATATACACGTATATCTTTTTGTCAAATGTTGTGCTCTTTAATGGTAGAGGTAACGGAGGGAAGAAATTAGCTGAGTACCTAAATGTAAACAGACAAATAAATAAATAAATAAATAGATAGATAGATAGTAGATAGATAGCTAAATAAATAAATAAATAGATGGATAGAAAGATAAATAAACAAATAAATGAATAAATGAATAAATGAATAAATAAATAAAAGTTGAGTAAAATTTTGGAACTCAAAAAAGGTAACATGTATAGACCACAAAGTGAAATATAATAAAAGTATTTAAATAAAGATTTGATAGGGAGCTAAGTAAATGCTGTTAATAATATTATAATAGAATTCAAGTGAGACAACTAAGTGCTATAATAAACAAAATACTAGAATTAGAGTCAGAAACCTTATTTGAAATGTTGCCACAGAAATGTATTAGCTCTCTAAAACAGGGCTAGTCATTTAACTTTTTGTGTTTCAGTTTGTTCATTGCCAAAATGAGGAAGTTAGACTTCATTACATCTAAAGTCCATTCCTGTTTCAAATATATGATCCTGTGATTACTAACAACAGCAAAATGTACTTATGCTTCTGTGTTTTTGTCATTTTTCCACTTAGCTTCCTTAGCTATGTCAAAGACATGACCTTCTCCACATTATCTCTGTCTTTATCAAATCAAACTGTGATGATCTTATTGATTATTCTCTAAGTAAAACAAGCTAGATGAAATGGAGGAAAATACTTGGCAGAAAACACAGATATTTAATTAAAGCTCTTTCAAAAATAGGATTTCAGTAGGTTTCAATTTCTTTTCTTATATCTTATAACAAAGATTATAAAAATGGAAAAGGAAAACTATAGTCCAAAGTGTCTGAACACTGCATTTGACAGAAAGGGAAAGCAGTAATGGCTTATCCTCCCTGATTTTCAGTTTTTCTAATTGCTTCCATATTATAAAAACCTAATAATTCAATTCAACTAAAGAAACATTTATTAAAAAAATACTTTTTGGCAATCTCTGGGCAGGGACCACAAAAATAAGGGTAAAACAATTCATACCCTCAAGGAGTTAATATTCTGCATAAGGAAGGGAGAGGAAATGAGGAAATAATGTATAGACATGTAAGATCATAAAAAGAATATGCAAAACAATTTCTAATGGGAACAGATGTTAATAAATGGAGGGAGGACAAGAGTGAGGAGGTTAGAGAGTATCAGCTGAAGCTTCCTGTAGGAGATTGCATTTGATGTTTTAAAAGGAAACTCTGGATTCAGTGAGATAGGGATGAAGAGAGAATGTGTTTCATAGAACATGGATGGAATCCAAAGATGAAAAGAAAGTATCATTCACACAGAATTGTTAGGAAGTCAATTTGATTAGAAAATAGAGTGTGTAAAGGGAGTAATATGAATTTTTTTTCTTGGAAAGTTAGATGGTAGTTATATATACATATATATATATATACATATACCTATGTAAATATACATACATGTTTACAGGTTTCTCTCTCTCTCTCTCTCTCTCTCTCTCTCTCTCTCTCTCTCTCTTCCTCTCTTTCTCTCTCTCATAGGAAGCCACTACTGGAATTTTTTTTTTGGTAGAAGGATGAAAAAAAAGACAGGAGACACAATAATCTAATTGCAGGCCTGAACTAAAGTAAAGACTTTTGTGTGAATGGAGATATGAGTCAGAGATAATGAAAGAGGTTATGAAGGTAGACTTTACAAAACCTGACATCTGGTTAAGATAGAAGGATAAGGCAGAAGGAATACCAAAAAATAAAACATAAAGGCTTAGAAGTGAAGGAGGAAAATTTTTGAGAGAACAAGAAGGAAATTAAATGAAATGGAAAAAAAACAACCTAGGGGGGAAATGTGTAGCATGATAAAGCTCTGATAGTCTCTGATAAAGGCCTCATTTCCCAAATATCTAGAGAACTAAGTCATATATATACTAAACATTTTCCAATTGATAAATTGTCTAAGCATGTGATCAGGGAATTCTCAAATGAAGAAATTAAAACCTCTCTTTAGTCATATGAAAAAATCTCCCAAATCGCTACTGATTAGAGAAATGTAAATTAAGATAACTCTAAGGAAACACTTCATACATGTCAGATTGGCTAATATGAAAAAAAGGAAAATGATAAATATTTGAGAAGATGTTGGAAAATTAGGAAACCAATGAACTGTTGTGGGAGCTGTGAACTGATATAACCATTCTGGAGAGCAATTTGGAACTATCTCCAAAGGGCTATAGAACTGTCCAAACTCTTGACCCAGCAATACCACTACTAAGTCTATATTCCAAAGAGATCAAAGATAATGGGAAAAGATCTAAGTGTACAAAAATATTTCTAGTAACTCCTTTTGTGGTGGCAAAGAACTGGAAGGGATATTCCATCAATTGGGGAATGGCTGAACACATTGTGGTATATGGTTGTAATAAAATGCCATCCTGCCATAAGAAATGAGTAACAAGACAATTAAAAAAATAGAACAAAACCTCAAAAGATAAAATAAAGTGAACAGAACCGGGAGAACTTTGTACATAGTAACAGTAATAAAGTATGAGAATTAACTGTGAATGACTTATCAGTGATACTCCAAGGACCTCATGATGAAAAAGACCATGAGAAGAACTGATGGAGTATGAATGCATAATGAAGCATAATATTCTTTTTATTTCCACTATGAATTTTTCTAGTGTAAGTGATATGTGTCTTCTTTCATATGATAGACATGAAAATATGTATTGTATACCTATATAATATTACTTGCTACCTTGGAATGGGGTAAAGATAGGGAAAGAGGGAGAGAACGTAGATTGAAAAATGTCAGAGAATTATTATTTAAATTTTTATCAACTTGTTTTAAGAAAAAGAAATGAAACAGGGAAGATAGGAAAATGAAAAGGGTAGAGATACTCATCTCAAATGATTTCAAATAAAATAATATCCTTTATGTCAAGAAATATATTTCTTCTTTTGATGTAAAATATTTGTCATTAATGAGCAAAGTCACCAAGGTTTGGGGTTGGTCTCTATTAGGTTGAGTTAAAATGCAACCATTTCACCTCTTTCAAAATTTAAAAAAAAGTTGTTATTAATGTCTTCTGTTTTTTTATGCTACAATCATTACTCTTATCTCCCATAGAAACTTCCCTCACAACAAAAAAGAATAGATAAGTAAAACTGAGGAGAGGTTAAACAACATAAATAGCAACATATACAACATTATACAGCTGCTCCCTTCCTTCACCCTTTTACCAAGGGAAAGAAATTGTGTTTCATTTTATTTCCTCAGAGGAGAAGGACTTTCACAAATTAACACATTAATACTGATTACTTTTATGAATTCATTGTATAGATTAATTACTAGACCAAGAAATTTCAGATAGACAAGTTGAAAATTAGAGTGAGGAAATTTTATGAAATAAAAATAATATTGGATTTCATGTTTCAAGGTCTGGGTTTATATCCTGGTTCAGCTTCTTGATCCATGAGTGATCTTAAACTGACTCCTTCACTTCTCTGGGCTTGTTTCCTGAACTATAAACTGAAGGAAGTGGACTAGATGATGTCTAAGGTTTCTTCGAGCTCTAAATCTAACATTTTGTGAAAAAGATTAGGTTAATTTTGGTATTTCGGGAAATAAGACTGGTTTGAGCAAAGGATAAGGCTACAGGAGTTCATGTTAAAATGTAACCTTTAGGGGAGGATTAGGAAGGAAGGAAGAAAGGAAGGAAAGAAAGAAGGAAAGGAGGAAAGGAGGAAGAGAGGGAGGGAGGGCGGAAAAGGGGAAGGAAGGGAAGGAAAAATAGAGGGAGGAAAGAGAAAAGGAATAATGAAAGGGAGAGAGAAGAAAAAAGAGAGGGAGGGAAGAAAAAAGAAAGAAAAAGTTAATTGAATGACGGAAGTCTAACAGTTAGGCATTAAAGAAGATATAGCAGTAGACTTAGGGGCAGGAAGACTTTAGTGCCAACCCTGTCCTTTCTAGCTGTGTGACCTTGAGCAAATTACTCAACTTCTCTGACTCTCTATTTCCTGTTTTATAAAAATAAAGATAATTATCTAACAGAGTTTTGTGAGGATATAGTGAGAAAACATGTAAAGTGCTTGGCAAACCTTAAAGTACAAAAAAATTGTAGATATTGTTATTCTTATAGTTAGTCTCGTTGGTCTTTTCTAAAATCATCATGGAAAGAAGGCCAGAGATTTTCAGTGCTGTCAGTGGTACAGAAAGGAGATTTCCATTTCCTCTTAACAAAAGGTGACAATTATTAGGAATATGCATTGTTTATTAGCCACCTATGTTGCCACAGGGGATAAAGTTTGTAGTCTAGAAGACTAGGATTAAAATCTGCCCTCATAACTTTACTATCTGTGACTTCCTAGCTAAATCACTTATCGTCCATTTTCCTCTGTTTCCTACACTTAAAAGTGAGGATAATAATAGCACTTACCTGGCAGGAATGTTTTGAAGGTCAAATGAGATAATATTTGTAAAGCATTTAGTGTGGCGCATGGTAGATGCTATATAAATACTTATTCCCTTCTTCCTCCCCCCCTTCCCTATCAACTCTGAGAACAACTTAGAGACCATATTCTTCATCCAACTTATTTTATAGTTGCAAAAAATAAGATTTAGACAATGTGTGTATTGACAAAGTTTACAAAAATTGTAGGTACCAGAGACAAGATTTAAACTGAGGTCCTCTGACATAAATCTAATCCTTTTCCCCATAGCCCTATGCTGAATTGTTCAATTTAAGAAGGAAAGAGGAAGAGAATGGGCATGATTTTGAAAGACTGATTGGGAATTTTTGATAACAGACCAAGGCTGAACTAAAAAGAGCCAGAATTAGGATGGAGGCAGCTTTAGGGGTATGGAGGAGCAAAGAGACAGATGGAAAAGAAATTGCAAATGTAGACTCAACAGCACTTGGCAGGCTGTCCATTAAATGTGGGAGGTGAGGAAAAGAGAGAAGTCATAAATGACTTAGAATTTTTTTTAATTTTGTTTTGTTTTGTTTTTTAATCTGGATGATTTGGAGAATTGTACTACCATTAGCAAATGGGGAGAATTCAAGAAAGGAAGAGCTAGATTCTAGATGAAGAGGAGTGTAGTTTTAGACATAGGAATCTGAGGTGCTGAGGGAACACATTTATCATTCATGAATTTGGTTTTATATAGTTGTCTATTCTTAACCAGAAAGCATTTTCTGTCTTAAACTGTTCCTCAAAATAGATGCATGTCTTACTGTTAAAGGAAAAAAAAACCTTTCTATCATTAACCTGTTATCTTAGTTTTATATAGCTATATCATATCATTATAATTTAAGTATCTACTTTAAAGCTTAACTAGAATGATTGCCCTTAATTTGTATTCAGGTGGAAGGAGAAAGAAAGGATAATACACAAGCAGGATTCTTGTAATTATGCTACATAAAATTATTAGGCAATTTAGAAAATTGTTAGCAGGGAAACTGCCCATCATCCATAAAAATAATTCTGATTTTGATCTGAAGCTTTTAATGTAAAAGTGATTGGAGCCTGAGTGAAGTATTCACTTTTCCCTTTATTGTTTAAGCTTATTTGAATTTGTTTTAAAGTAATTGACACCTTTAAAACATTTAGTCCCTAGACAAAGAAGAAATTCGACCTAGGATCTATAGCAAAGTTCACTTTGAGGAACTTACAATGTGATTGTGTAAATATGTCAACAATTGCATTCATTTTCACCCAGAACAATATTGACATATTCATGAAACAATCTTTATGCAAACTAAAGTGTCTAAATTTAAATGTCAGTTTATTTTTCTTTTAAGTAAAGGTAAGTTGAGATATTTTATATCATTGAAAATTCAAACCTACTTTTAAAAATACCTTTTAGAGATGACTACATCTTCCAGAAACTGTCAAAGTAATTGATATTTTCTATTAGATGATGCATCTTTGTCCACTCGGGCTCCTGTTGAATAACCCAACCCATACTCTGAATCTTAAAAAACAAATTTTTAAAAAGCCCCTGGCCAACATGTTTCATTATCATTATTTAATATCATATTCATGTCTCTTCACTCTGTACCTATCATTGACCCTTAATATAGAAAGAAAACCAACCAATGCAGCCACTGTGTCAATCAGCATGTGCCACAAGGGAAGTATGTTTCATCATCTGTTCCCATTAGTATTTCTGGAAATTTTTAAGCTAAGAATTAATCAACCAAAGATTTGAGAGGAGACTAAATTGTCCATCTGTTTCTATTAATTTACATAAATCTCTTAGAATCAACTTTTAGAAATGTTTTATCGTACAATGTCAATCTGCTTTGGAAAATAATAGGGTCACAGGATCATAGATGTGGTGTTCAGAGGGACATAACTCATTATTTTTTCCCATAAACTCTCCTTCTGTTCTACCTTCCCTGTTACTATAGAGGCAGCATCATCCTCCTAGTCCCTCAGTCTTGCAATCTAGATATCATACTAGATTCATCATTGCTTCTCAGCAGCACATCCAATCTTTTGCCAAGCCCTGTGGATCTCACCTTTGCAACATCTCTGAAATACATCCCGTTCTCTCCGCTGATACTGCCACCACTCTGGTGCCAGCCCCCAAGAATGTGCCTGCCCCTGCTCCAAGCCTTTTCCCACTCCAGTCAATTCTTCATTCTTTCTCCATTGAGATTTTCCTGAGCACTGGTCTGACCAAGTCACAGATATATATGCCTCCACTGACTCCTCACCAAATCTCGTGGTTCCCTCTTACCTCTTAGATCAAATGAAAATTCTTTTTTCAGTATTCAGAACCCATTCATAACCTAGCCTTGACTCATAATTTTTGATTCAGTGACACTGGCCCCTTTGGTGTTACAAGAAAAAGACAATCTGTCTCTGGGCTCTGGGCATTTTCTCTGTCTGTCTCCCATGGGTCTAATGATTTTGTTTTGTTTTGTTATGTTTTGTTTTTCCTCTTGATCTCTATTTACTGCCTTCTATGACTTCCTTTTAAGTGCCAACCAAAATCTCATTTTTTACATGAAATCTCTTAAATCTCCCTCTGAATTCTGGTGACTTCCATCTGTTGACTATTTCTTCTTCATTCGATTTACAGTTCTCTGTTTGTGTATCTCCTATATATAGTTGTAGTTATGTGGTTTATATCCTATAGCAAAATGCCTACACATATATCATATATATGTTTACATATATGTGTGTGTGAACAGATATGTTGTTCAGTGGTTGTTCAGTCATTTTTGCCATATCCAACTCTTCCTGATCCCATTTGGAGTTTGTTGGCAGAGATATTGGAATGGTTTCTTCTCTAACTCATTTGAAATTTGAGGAAACTGAGGCAAAATCTATTAAGCGACTTGCCCAGGGTCACACAGCTAGTAAGTATCTGAGGTCAAATTTGAACTCAGGGAGATGAGTACTTCTAATGATTGTTGACTCCTTAAGGGCAGCAGCTATTTTTTCCTGCTTTTTGTATCCCAGTGTCTGGTCCATAAGTAAGGTCTTCAAAAATGCTCATTTACTGAATGGCTGACTTTAGAAATTGTTCAGTACAATCCACTTTATTATGTAAATGAAGTTTAGAGCTTTGAAGTGACATGTTAAAAGTTGCACAGATAATGAGTAGCAGAACTTGGAGATTTGAACTCATGTCGTTTTATTCCAAAGCTGAGGCCTTTTGCATTTCACCACACTGTCCAGGAATCATTTATTCTTATCCCTAAGGGTGGCATCTGTACTACAATAAAAGCATTGTATTTTAGCAACCTTTATGATTAGAAATCTATGTAACACTGAGATCAATGACCCCTAAATAAGAATAGTCTTTTGGGTGGAGCAAGAGTCATAAAATACAACTTTTTAATGGCTGCATCCAATATTTTTAAAAAATTGTGTACACATGTGTGTGTTTTCATTTGCTTTATTTATTTGTTTTTTTCTTATTTGATTTTTGGAATAAGCTGTGATTTCATCAATACAATTAGGACCTGATTAGTGCAAATAATGAACCTCATGAAGTGGTCACATTATTTGAATTCCTACTGTGTATTTCCATTGGGTTGGAACCCATTACCATATTTTACATAATTATAACTTCAAAGAGTGTGAATTCAAATGCATAGGCTCACTTGTCAGAACTTATTATTCACACCATTTGGGACCAAGCTATACAGATAGCTTCTGGTGAGGAATTTCTTTATATTCATGTTGGCATCTTCTCTACAACTTTAAGTGTTCTTAGAATGCTCATAACAAGAAAAATGGGTAGAATTTATACAGCCCTTTAAGGTTTGCAAATGCATTACTTATATTCTCATTTGGTCTGGACAACAACTTTGTTAGGTAGATGAGTCGGCTGGTGAACACACTTATTGAGAGTTTATTAGGTATGGGGCAGTTAGTCTTTTGCTGATGGAGACTGAAGAAATTGGAATCTGGGATAGATAAATTAAAATAAAAGTTTAGTCCTGAATTTCATTAAGAATGACCCAGGAGAGGATCACAGAAAGATGGAATGCTTAAGAAAAGTTTTAAAAGTTGTGATAAGTGCCAAAAAATTGGCACCAAATTTATGTTGGTTTTAATCTGAAACTTGTTACCAGATAAGTAGGTTGACTATGAGATGATTCACAAAACAATTGGGCACATTGTATCTACATTTTCTAATTCAGTAAGAGGCCCAGGTTTCCTAGACACTGAGAATTGCAGCTCCATATTTCAAAGCTAACTTCAATATTTAAGTTTAAGTCCATGGGATACCCAGTTTAGACCAAAAGAGTTATCATTTCTCTCTAGGAAGACCTGAAATATTAATGCAGAATCATCCCAAAGGATGAAGACCATAAATTCATTTTAATTCAGCAAATATTCCATTAGAGGTAGAAAAATAGAGATCCAGGTTTGGAGTGAGGAAGACCTGAAATCTCACTCTGATACTCATATCTGCTAGCTTTTACCATAAATACTATTCATGTTTCCTAGATTTTTCCTGTGAGCTCCACATGTTCTAGTTTTATTAAAGGTAAAAAAATATTAGAGAACATTTCAAAATGTAAAATTAATGACTTTGATTATATCAAATTAAAAAGGTCTTGTACAAACAAAACCAACGCAACCAAAATTAGAAGGAAAACAACAAAGTGGAACAAATTTTTTATAACAAAACTCTCTGACAAAGGTTTAATTTCCCAAATATATGAAGAATTAAGTCAAATTTACAACCAAAATAAATCAAGCTATTACCCAATATCATGTCAAAGGATATGAGTAGGCAGTTTTCACAGGAAGAAATTAAAATTATCAACAATCACATGAAAAAATGTTCTAAATCCCTCCTGATTAGAGAAATGCAAATCAAAACAATGCTGAAGTACTACCTCACAACTAGCAGACTGGCCAATATAGTAGCAAAGGAAAGTGATAAATGTTGGAAAGGATGTGGCAAAATTGGGACACTAATACATTGCTGGTGGAGTTGTGAATTGGCTCAACTATTCTGGAGGGCAATTTGAAATTATGCCTAAAGGGCTTTAAAAGACTGCCTGCCCTTTGATCCAGCCATACCACTTCTGGGTCCATACCCCAAAGAGATAATGAGGAAAAAGACTTGTACAAAAATATTTATAGCCACACTTTTTATAGTGGCAAAAAAAATGGAAAATGAGGGGATGTCCATAGTTTGGGGAATGGCTGAACAAATTGTGGTATCTGTTGGTGATGGAATACTATTGTGCTCAAAGGAATAACTAACTGGAAGAATTCCATGTGAAATGGAAAGACCTCCCTTGTATACAGCCTGATTCACTATGGCACAATCAAATAAGGCTTTTTCTACTAGCAGCAATGCAATGACCCAGGATAATCCAGAGGAACTTATAAGGAAGAACACAATCCACATCAGAGAAAGAATTGTGGGAGCAAAAACACAGAAGAAAAACATGTGATCAATCACGTGGTTTGATGGGGATATGATTAGGCTTTTGGCACTGAAAGCTCACTATATTGCAAATATGAATAACATGGAAACAGGTTTTGAACAATGATACATGTATAAGCCAGTGAAATTGCTTGTCACCTCTGAGAGGGGGAGGGAAGAAGAGTAGGAAAAATCATGAATCATGTAGCCATGGAAAATATTCTTTAAAAATTAATTAATTAGGGAGACTTCCGGTTAAGATGGGGGTAGAGTAAGGTGCAGCTGCTCAATCTCTCCTAACCGAAGCATACAGGACTCCTCAAGGGGACATAAAAACAAATCCAGACAAACAAAGGGACCCCACAACAGGGAGCAGCATTGAAGGTACGCAGAATCGGGGAGTCTCCACGCTATAAAGAGGTGAAACAGCTCTCACTAAAATTCAAGAGGAAGAAGCCCCTCCCCCACACCCACACCACGCAGAGCGCCAAGGCCAACGAACAAGAGTAAAAGCAGGATTGGGGCACCCAGTAAGTCACTGGCAGCTCCAGGGCTTGTTCCTGAGAGCAGCAAGACTTAGGACCCCAAGTGGCTAAAGAACATGCACAGACTTCCCTGAGTGTTGGTGTGGTTGAAGGCAGTGCCCTAGGTGTGGAAAAGGATCTCGAGCACAGGCTTGGACCTTGAGTGGGGGGGCCCTGTGCAGACAAGAGCACGGCTGTGGAAGCAGACCCTGAGACTGCTGAAGGAGCCTCGTGCAGAGGGGCAGACTAGGGACAACCAGGAGGCTTGACCTCGAGAACAATGAGACCGGAGACCTCTGGAGCCTAGACAGTGCTGACAGACCCTGAGGGTGAAGACAAAGCTGAGAAGGGGCAGGGCTAACAATGGCAAGCCGAGAACCCCAGAAGAGAAAGATTATCAAGAAAAACTCTGGAACACTCTACAACTTTTACACAGAGAAAATCTAGACAACAGAGGAGGACAGACACGTAATCATATCCAAACCTTCCCAAAACAATGAAAACTGGTCACAAGGTATTGAAGAGTTCAAAACTGAGATGTTGAGGAAGATGGAAGAGATCTGGCAAGAAAATAACAATTTAAAAGGCGGAATTTTACAATTGGAAAGTGAGGCTCAGAAATCAAATGAACTGATAAGCAAATTGAACACCAGAAATGACCACATTGAAAAGGAAAACCAGTCCATGAAGGCTAGAATTGAACAATTAGAAGCCAATGATCTCTCAAGACAACAAGAACAAATAAAACAAAGTAAAAGACTGATAAAATAGAAGGAAACATGAAATATCTCAATGAGAAAGTGACAGACCAAGAAAACCTGTCTAGAAGAGACAATTTAAGAATCATTCGTCTTCCAGAAAAAGCAGAAATTAATAGAAACTTGGACTCCATACTTAAAGAAATTATTCAGCAAAATTGCCCTGAAGTTCTACAAGAGGGCAATATAGACATTGAAAGGACCCATAGATCACCCTCTACACTGGACCCAGAAAATTCAACACCCAGGAATATAATAGCCAAATTCAAGAGCTTTCAAGTAAAAGAAAAAATCTTACAGGAAGCCAGAAAGAGACAATTCAAATATCAAGGAGCACCAATAAGGATCACACAGGATCTGGCAGCCTCAACACTAAAAGACCGCAAAATACACCTTCTTTTCAGCTGGTACATTCACAAAGATTGACCATGTAATAGGGCACAGAATCATTGCAAACAAATGCAAAAGAGCAATATAATAAATGTAACCTTCTTAGATCATAATGCAATAAAAATAATAATTAGTAAGGGCACCTGGACAGGCAAATCAAAAACCAATTGGAAATTAAACAATATTATTCTCCAAAACAAATTTGTCAAAGAAGAAATCATAGAAACAATCAACAATTTCATTGAAGAGAATGACAATGATGAGACATCCTACCAAACTCTGTGGGATGCAGCCAAGGCAATACTCAGGGGGAAATTTATATCCTTGAGTGCATATATTAACAAATTAAGGAGGGCAGAGATCAATGAATTGGGCATGCAACGCAAAAAATTAGAAAGTGAGCAAATTAAACATCCCCAAATGAAAACTAAATTAGAAATACTAAAAATTAAGGGAGAAATTAATAAAATCGAAAGTAAAAGAACTATTGAATTAATAAATAACACTAGAAGCTGGTATTTTGAAAAAACAGATAAAATAGACAATGTTCTGGTCAATCTAATTAAAAAAAAAGGAAAGAAGAAAACCAAATTGACAGTATTAAAGATGAAATGGGAGACCACACCTCCAATGAAGGGGAAATTAAGGCAATCATTAAAAACTATTTTACCCAATTATAGGGCAACAAATAAAACAATTTAGAAGATATAGATGAATATTTACAAAAATATAAATTGCCAAATTAACAGCAGAAGAAATAGAATACCTAAATAATCCCATATCAGAAATAGAAATTGAACAAGCCATCAAAGAACTCCCTAAGAAAAAATCACCAGCACCTGATGGATTCACAAGTGAATTCTATCAGACATTCAAAGAGCAACTAATCCCAATACTATACAAATTATTTGATATGATAAGCAAAGAAGGAGTCCTACCACATTGCTTTTATGACACAAATATGGTACTGATTCCAAAGCCAGGGAGACCAAAAACAGAGAAAGAAAACTACAGACCAATCTCCCTAATGAACATAGATGCAAAAATCTTAAATAGAATATTAGCAAAGGGACTCCAGCAAGTAATTCAGAAGATCATCCACCATGATTAGGTGGGATTTATACCAGGAATGCAAGGATGGTTCAACATTAGGAAAACCATCCACATAATTGACCATATCAACAGTCTAACAAACAAAAATCACATGAAAAGCCTTGACAAAATACAGCATCCATTCCTATTGAAAACAATGAAAAGTATAGGAATAGAAGAACCTTTCCTAAAAATAATAAACAGTATATACCTAAAATCATCAACAAGCATTTTATGCTATGGGGATAAATTAGAAGCCTTCCCAATAAGATCAGGAGTGAAACAAGGATGCCCATTATCACCTCTATTATTCAACATAGTACTAGAAACACTAGCAGTACCAATTAGAGAAGGAAAAGAAATTGAAGGTATCAAAATAGGCAATGAGGAGACTAAGCTATCACTCTTTGCAGATGATATGATGGTCTACTTAAAAAATCCTAGAGAATCAACTAAGAAGCTGGTAGAAATAATCAACAACTTTAGCAAAGTTGCAGGATACAAAATAAATGCACATAAATCATCAGCAGTTCTATACATTTCCAACACATTAGAGCAGCAAGAGGTAGAAAGAGAAACACCATTTAAAATCACCCTAGACAATATAAAATACTTGGGAATCTATCTACCAAAACAAACACTGCAATTATACGAAAACAACTACAAAACACTTTCCAAACAAATAAAACTGGAGCTCAACAATTAGAAAGCCATTAATTGTTCATGGGTAGGACGAGCTAACATAATAAAAATGAACATCCTACCCAAATTAATATACCTATTTAGTGCCATACCTATTAAATTACCAAAAAACTTCTTTACTGAATTAGGAAAAACTATAACAAATTTCATTTGGAATAACAAAAGATCAAGAATATCAAGGGAAATAATGAAAAAATGTGAAGGAAGGGGACCTAGTAGTACCAGATATTAAACTATACTATAAAGCAGCAGTCATTAAAACAATATGGTACTGGCTAAGAGATAGAAGGGAGGATCAGTGGAATAGACTTGGGGTAAATGACATTAGCAAGACAGTGTATGATAAACCCAAAGAGCCCAACTTTTGGGACATGAATCCACTATTTGACAAAAACTGCTGGGAAATTTGGAAAACAATATGGGAGAGATTAGGTTTAGATCAACATCTCACACCCTATACCAAGATAAATTCAGAATGAGTGAATGACTTGAATATAAAGAGGGAAACTATAAATAAGTTAAGTGAACACAAAATAGTATAACTGTCAGATCTATGGAAAAGGAAAAATTTTAAAACCAAGCAAGAGTTAGAGAAAATTATAAAATATAAATTAAATGGTTTTGATTATATTAAGCTAAAAAGCTTTTGTACAAACAAAAACAATGTAGTGGAAATCAGAAGGGAAACAACAAATTGGGAAAAATCTTTAAACAAAAAACTCTGACAGGGGTGTAATTACTCAAATATACAAGGAGTTAAATCAATTGTATAACAACATCAAGCCATTCCCCAATTGACAAATGGGCAAGAGACATGAATAGTCAATTTTGAGGTAAAGAAATCAAAAGTATCAATAAGTACATGAGAAAGTGTTCTAAAACTCTAATAATCAGAGAAATGCAAATCAAAACAACTCTGAGGTATCACCTCACACCTAGCAGATTGGCTAAAATGAAAGAAGGGGAGAGTAATGAATGCTGGAGGGGATGTGGCAAAATTGGGACATTAATGCATTGCTGGTGGAGTTGTGAAATGATCCAACCATTCTGGATGGCAATTTGGAATCATGCTCAAAGGGCTATAAAAGAATGCCTGCCCTTTGATCCAGCCATACCATTGTTGGGTTTGTACCCCAAAGAGATCATAGATAAACAGACTTGTACGAAAATATTTATAGCTGCGCTTTTTGTGGTGGCAACAAACTGGAAAAGGAGGGAATGTCCTTCAATTGGGGAATGGCTGAACAAACTGTGGTATATGTGGGTGATGGAATACTATTGTGCTAAAAGGAATAATAAATTGGAGGAGTTCCAGGTGAACTGGAGAGACCTCCAGGAACTGATGCAGAGCGAAAGGAGCAGAGCCAGAAGAACATTGTACACAGAGACTGATATACTGTGGTAAAATCGAATGTAATGGGCTTCTGTACCAGCAACAATGCAATGACCCAGGACACCTCTGAGGGATTTATGGTAAAGACGCTACCCACATTCAGAGGAAGAACTACAGGAGAGGAAACATAAGAAAAACAACTGCTTGAACGCATGGGTTGGGGTGGACATGATTGAGGATGTGGACTCGAAACTACCACACCAATGCAACTAACAACAATTTGGTAATTGATCTTGAACAAGGACACATGATAAAACCAGTGGAAATGTGCGTCAGCCATGGGTGGGGGGTGTGGGGGGTGAAGGGGAAAGTAGGAGCATGTATCATTTAACCATGTTAAAAATGAATATTAATAAATGATTAAAAAATTAAAAAATAATTAATTAAAAATAAAAATAGAAAACATTTTAATTGTTTTTCCACAAAGCACTATTGTGAAATAAAAAAGGACAATGGATATAAATCACTTTGTAAACTGTAAAAAAGTATTAAAATATCAGCCATTTTCAATTATAGTGTTACTGGTGTCTAAACAAGGGTCCCGATTCACAGAATCATGAAAGTTGAAATAAATATAATGCATCCCAGTGGCCATCTAGTCCAACCCTATCAGATAGAGAAAGGAATACCCACTATAATATATCTGAAAAGTGTTCACCTAACCTCTACTTGATGAATACCAAGATGAATAAATATCACATCTCATAGAAACTCATTCTACTTTTGTAGCTTTGTTTCTCAGGAAGTTTTTCCTAATATCAAGTTAAAATTGACTCCTTTACAATTTCTCTCCATTGGTCTTGGAGGAAGGTAGTGGGTATAGTGGATAGAGAGTTGAGTCTGGAAGCAGATCTGAGTTCAAATTCTTCATCAGTTCCTACTCAAATTCCTCCACAGATATTAGCTTGTGACCCTAGGAAAAATATTTAATCTCTATCTTCCTCAATTTCCTTCTCTTTAAAACTGATAAATCATAGCATGTATTTCCCAAGGCTATTGTGAAGATGCAATCAAATATATTAAGTGGTTTATAAACTTTAAAGTGCTAAATGCTATCTATTATTATTGTTGTTATCCCTGACCTCATTTATCATTATTGATTGGCAATGCATATCATTAATTAAATAAATCTACGGCTTTTTTCTGAATATGAATATCATACTCCTTGGAGATATAAATCATTATGTGAATTGTCAGTTATCCAAATGGAAATTCCACTGTCAGTTGCCTAAATAATCTAGAATTATGATGAGTCTAAAACTTGGCTTCTTCTTTCCTACCATTCTTGTTACTCTCAACTCATTACTTTATAGCCCTTAAAATTTCTTTGTGTTTAAACTATCTCTTTTCTGTTTTTAGCACATTAATATCCTTTCTCAATGGTTATGTTCCACCTAACCATCATCCTTTGAATGATCTTCTTTCCTCATCACTGACTCTTTACATCCTTGGTTTCTTTGAAGACTCAAACACCATTCTGGGCACCTTCTGTTCCTCCCCAACCTTATTCTTAGTTAAATAAGCCGTCCTCCCTAAGTTTACCTTTCTTCTATCTATCCTAATCTTCTATACCTCCTAATTACTTACACTTACTTACTTGCACTGATATTTAAACTCCATTTGGTAAGGTTGTTATTTTTACTTTCCCTACCACTTAGGGAGAAGACACTATTTTTCTTGCCTATTGTAAACGTGAATAAAAAAGTTTGATCTGATAAAAAATTGCCTTCAAATTGCTTTCTCTTTGTTTTATGTGTTTATTGCACAGGATCTTAGACAGAGGGCTGGAAGGGATCTTGAAGTTATTGTCTAATTCAAATGCAGTATTTTTCAGATAAAAAAATATCAGACAGAAAGAAGTTAAATGAGGTGTCCAAGATCATATACTTAGTTAATGGCAGATCTGAGATCTGAAACCACAGACTAATTCCAAACCACATATTGATTTGTTTGTTTAAGTAGGTATAATTTCTCTACTTGTTAGATGATTTTGTAAATTACCTTGTTCAGGGCTGGGTATATAGTAAATAAAAGATCAACAAATGAAAAGGTGAAACTGTAGAGATTTAACTGTTTTTAAAGTCAAGTTCCTATACAAAGTATTTAGCAGAATTTTTTCTTTTCTCCTCAGACCCTCCTCCACTCCTACTCATGCTCTGTGCAATATATTATTAATGTGAAATCATCAGTTGCATCTGACTTAAAAATGAGCTAGTGACTCAAGTAAATCCTGGCTTTCCTCTTATATTTCCTTTCAATATTGTCTGAATGCTATTGGCATGCATTGCCCTTGAGTTGGAAGGGAAAAAAAATCTACCTTATCAGGCCAAGTATGTTGAAAATTTAAATATTCAGTGTTAACAGCTATTCTGAGCTTAATAGGGTAATAATTAAGGCTATAGAGATTTCAAACTAAAGTTTAGTTATACAACAGAGCAACCTGGTGTTTACCAATTTTTATCTTATATTGTTTTAGTTTCAAGGAACAAATGAACCAAATGTAGTTTAATTTGAGACACACAGGGCTAAACTTATTTAATACACATAATGCTTATATTTTGCATTCAAAAGCTATTGAATTTTGTATGATGTATATAGCAAACACATTTTGCTTCTCTTTATTTTTACCTTTAGGAAGTCATGTCCTCAGTGGGAGATACAGCCTACCTACTCATCTTGGCATGAAAATAAAATAAATCACAGTACCTGCTAAGCCTATCTGTTAACACTTTATCAAACACTAAAACCCATGCATAGTCTCATGCTTGATTTTCTCAATTAAAGGATCTCTGTTATCCTTGAGTGATACCTAGAAAAGACTGGGAAACCAGTTTGTGACTGAGGAAAAGGAGTTCAGAAGCTATTTCTCACAAAGTTAACATTTGGCACATTCAAACTGAAGGGAACACATTAGGGGAAAAGAAAGGAGCAACAACACAGTTTTTATTACAGTTTATCCACATAGAACCTAACTGGAAAAGAAAATCATTGGAACTTTTGCCTCAGTTACACTACTATCAAAAAGAAGCTAGAAATTGTGATGGTGATTTAAGTTGCTGTTCAAAAATTAAAAGTAAAAAGAAGCTTACCAATTCAGTCTGCAAAATGCCTTTGAAAGTTCAGTCCCATCTGATAGATTGTTATTAGTTTGTATTAGGTTGCTGATTTGGATATGTAAAATCAACTATCAAAGAGATGTATGAAGAGAAAAGGAATTGAATTGTTTATGTTAAGAAGGAAGAAGGAGGAGGAAGAGGACGAGGAGGAAGAAGTAGAGGAGGAGAAAAAAGAAGAAGGAGGAGGAGGAGGAAGAGGAGGAAACAGAGAAAGAGAGAAGTAGAAGAGAGAAAGAGAAAAAGAAATAAAGAGAGAGAAAAAAAACAAGAAAAAGAAAGAAAGAAAGAAAGAAAGAAAGAAAGAAGGAAGGAAGGAAGGAAGAAAAAAGGAAGGAAGAAAGGAAAAAAGAAAGAAGTAAAGAAAGTAATGAATCCTTTTTGTGTTGCTCGTCTTGATAAACACCAAATCTTAAATAACCCGAAGGAAGCATACTTTCTAAGTGTGAGAGTCAATGTGGCAGGACATAGACTAATCACACAGAACGAAAAAGCATGTATGAATTATAAATCATTCATGAGTTTGAAGATTCCACATTTGAGTACTTATATAATTTTGACACCTATTCTTTTCTTCCCTTTCTTTCTAGGGGTAAATTGGAAGGTTATGATAAAAATACAGGAAAAGGAGCTATTTTGTTATTCTTTTGATTCTATTGACATTTCTCCCCCAGCCCTCTTCAAATTCTTTCCTCAAATTCTTGGTCATATTTCTACTGTATAAACAAATTTATAACTAATGCTCAGTGACATTTGTCTGCAGTTGTTGGAACACATACCATTTCAAAATACAGTATTTCCCTTAAATGTTTCATATATTCAGGACAATTGACCTTTCTATATATCTGCATGATTTCCTAGGTCTAAGCTTCCTTCTAAGGTCCCAACAATGATTGTTCTCAGCCATTTGCTAGAAGATATTTGGAATATATGATGCCATAGAACATGTTCTTGGCATTCTTAGAATTTGTGACCAAAGAACATAACATTTGTTTTGAAGGCTATGATTTTTTTCTTTTTAAAAATATGTACTTATTTATTACCAATTACATGTTATAACAAATTTCCACACAAGATTTGCTAAGTTGCATGATTACACTTACCTCCCTGGCTCCCTTCCCTTCCCTTTCCTGGTGCTGTCAGGTGATTTGATATGGGTTATAAATGTATTATCCTGCAAAACACATTTCCATATTTTCATTTTTGTAAGTGATTAATCTTTTGAACCCAAACTCCAATACATAAACCCAGATAAACAATTGAAAAGCAATACGATTTCATCTGTATTCTGACTCCAGTGGTTCTTTGGTTGTAACTTTGTCATAGTCCCACAAAATTATTTTCCAAACTTTGGTGAGAATTTTAAATTTTTAAAAATGGCAGAACTGAAGCCAGGTTTTGGGGATCATGGGATTTTGCTACGCAAAAATTATGCTTCCTTCCTTAACTGGAACTAAACCTCATATAAACTCAAATGAAGGATGAGCTTTTAGCAATTTAGGAAAAGTACTAATATGTAAATCTGTCTTTTTAATGAATACTTATGGAGTGCGAATAAGGTAACTGGATGTTATACATACTTTCAGTTTCACATTCAGAATGACAACATTACACTGTTTAATAATTGGAAATGAGGTTAGCTGTCAGAGTTAAACTCACAACTAAACAAACATTGTCTCTAAAGCATATTCAATGAATAGTTTTTAAGCCATGGTATGATTCACTCCAGGAAGGGAGAACTTTCTACTTCCTGATGAAATCATTCCACTTTTAAAGATCTTAAGTTTTCATAAGATTTTTCTTTACATCAAATCTAAATTTTCCTCTTTGTTACTTTTGACTATGTACACAGAATGAGTTAAATCTCTCTTCCATGTGCCAGCTTGTGATATTCTCAAAGACAACTATCATGTCTCTCTGAGTCTTCTCCACTTTTCTATAAATAGATACTTTCATGAAAGAGTCAGAGGGTCCTTCAGGATTGATTGATTGTTTTCTTCCTTTGGATGCCCTCCAGCTGTTCAATACCTTTCCAAATGTATGATGTCCAAAAAATAGTGATCAAGTCTACTTTAAGTCTTTCAACCCTATTTCTTTCAACTAATTGCTAATATTTAGTGAATTTGAATCTTTATTTATCCTGGTCAGCTTTATCTAATACTTTCTAGTTTATTCATATCTTTTCTAAAATATGACACTCTAAATTGAACTCATTAAGGCAAATATCATCCGAACAGAAGCTGAGTTTAGCAAGACTTTCACCATGTTTGATTCTGGTCTTAAATTAGTTGATTTGTCTTGTAATTAGTTGATCCTCATCAGGAAAAGTCAGTCATAGAGCCAAAACACTCTCCTAGAACTTTAAATAGCAAATAAGAATACACTTTACACCAAGAGTTCTATGGCATCAATCTCAGAGTCACATTACATTTCTACAGACTAATGAATTTAACCTTCCTATTTTGAGAGCACAGTTTGTTTACTATAATAAAATCCTTATCTTCCTACATTCTAAGGTGAAAATCTCAACTAAAAGGCATCTTCCAGGAGAGTATCTGCTAGTAGAGAATTATAGTGATGCTGTATTATTTATACAATGGTTAGAACACATCTGTGTTGTTATATTCAATTGAGAGCCCTGTTAGGAAAGACATAGATAATCTCGAGGGCAATTAGGATAGTGAAAGAAGTAAGTTCATTTCAAGTAATAATTGGTGGTAAAATTGACTAAAAATCCTGGAGAAGAAAAGATTCAGAGTGCACACAATAACTATTTTCTAGTATCTGAAGGAGCATCTCATGAAGAGCTATGGTTGGTTCAATAGGGAAAATCTATGAAAAAATGAATAGGTATTTTCAAAAGGCACATTTAGGCTTATAATCATGGAAACAAAATTAAACAACAGGAAAACTCCCAACTTCTTAAACAATAAAATGGAACTTATCCCTGGAGGAAGAGACTGTGTGGGGACATGATGAGTTCCATCTCATTAGAGGTCTACACGCTAAAGTTGAATGATAGGGAGGAATTAAAGACCAGAAGTGGCCCACTGAGGTCACTTCCAACTCTGTGACATTATGATTTGTTTCTTTTAATCTTAATTTTCTCCTCAGCAACTGTCAGGTCAGTGTAATTTAATTCATGGATCTCCAGGATAGTGTTATTATGAGTTTGTATATTCATTGACTACTTTAGCTCAAAGTTACTTGTTTCATTTTTGACACTTAATTTGAAAGCATAATGGTAATTACTGTTATGCCTTTTTGACTCATCAATGATACATTCAGAAACTTAAGAAGCATATTTGGAATATTGAACATTTCTTTTGACATCTCCTTATTTTGATGAAATGAAATCATTTCTTTCTCATTCTCACATATACGAAAGAGCAAAAGAAACTTGGAATTCTTATTTGAAAAGTGGACAAAATCAAGATTGAGTAAAATAGTGAATTGTGACCATTTTGAATCACATTTCTCATATTAAATTGGTGGAGGAAATTATATTATGCTTCTAGATTTGTAGCAACTAATTTATAATCTATCCTCAGCTCAGTTCACAACAACAACAACAAAAAGAAAAAACAAGCTAATATTTCTGAAAACATTCCTAGGATATTTTATGGCAGTGTCTGTTCAGACGCCATCTGTGCTTCAGTTTTATTCATTATTAGATCCTACATTTAAAGTGATAAAAATTCTGCAGGCAAAACCCAATCCCAGAAATGAGTACACTGAGCAACAAGAGGAACACTAAAGGAACAGCCTCAGAAATCATAAGAATGTGTTTATTCATATTGAAATAGTAAATAAATATTTATTAAACCTACTATGTGCCAGGCACTGTGTGTAGCCCTTGGAAGGACTCTGTCCTCAAGGGATTCAATCTAATAATGAAAGAAAGATAACACATTAAAAGAAGATGAAGAATAGAGTTTAGGGAGAGGGGAAGAGAGATCTAGGACTGGGAACTGATGAAATCCAGTGCAGTATATCTAAGTGACAATGGAGAAATGGCTGTCCTGGATGCCTTCCTTAATCAGAGAATCTGTTTTTACTTCCTCTGATGAAAGGGACGGAGGTTCCTGAAGGGCAAGAGCTACTAAGGAGACATGAATTTTGGGAATGATGAAAACTTGGAGGAAGATGAGATTCCTGTAGGGCATCATGAGACCCAGAGGAGGGCAACTAGATGACAAATAGAGGACTCTGTTTTGTAAAAGGAGATCTGGATAGCAACACCATCAATACTAATAACTTAAAGTTAGGTTGCTGGGTGGTGCAGTGGACTGAGTGATGCAACTGAAGTTAGGGAGATCTGTGTTCAGATTCTACTTCAAACATTTACTAGATGTATGACCATGAGAAAGTCACTTGTCCTCTCTTCTCAGTTCTCTCATCTGTAAAATGTGGATAATGGAGGCACCCTCTTAAGTTTTCAGTGAATTTAATATGAGAAAAGATCATTTTGTGAAACTTAAAAATATTGATAATAATTATAAAGTGCATAGTGCTTTAAGTTTTACAAAGAAGCAAATAGCATAGGTATTTTTAAATTCATTTTTATATTTTTCCAAATTATAATTTTAATAATAGATGCAAATTAAATATTATTTCTGGCATTTTGTGATCCAGATTTTCTCCTCCTTCCATTCCTTCCCCTCTCACCAATAAGGGAGATAACATGATATAGGTGGTAAACTTTTATCTATCATACTACATATTTCCATGTTTCCCTTGTTGTGAAACATACATAAATTAGAGTAGGGAAAAATTCATGGAGGAAATAAAACAATAAATGGTATGCTTTAATTTGCATTCAGACTCCATCAGTCCTTTCGATGTTAGTGGATAGACTTTTTCCTCATGAATCACTTGGCTTTGTCCTGGGACTTTGCATCCTTGATAATAATTAAATTATTCACAGTTGATCATGGTACATTATTGCCATTACTTTCTACATTGTCCTCCTGGTTCTGCTCACTTCACTTTGCATCAGGTCAGAGAAGTCATTCATGGTGTTTTGTATGTGTGTGTGTGTGATCATCTTTTTTGTCATTTATTATCACTCATTCCCCCAATTAAGGGACATCCATTCAGTTGCCAGTTCTTTGCCACCACAAAGAAAGCAGATATAAATATGTTTGTACTCGTGGGTCCTTTTTTCCTTTCTTTGGTCTCTTTGGGATACAGATCTAAGTAGTGCTTTGCTGGATAAAAAGATATGCACAATTTGTGGCCCTATGGACATGGTTCCATATTGTTCACCAGAATGTTTGTATCAGTTCACAGCTCCACTAACAGTTTATTAGTGTCTCAGCTTTATCACATTCCCTTCAACATTTATCATTTTCTTTTCTTTTTGTCATGTTAGTCAGGCTGATAGGTATGAATTGGTACCTCAGAATTGGTTTAATGTTCATTTCTCCAATTAATAATGATTTGGAACATTTTTATATGACTTTGGATATTTTAAATTTCTGGATATGAGAATTGCCTGTTCACATTCTTTGATCCTTTGTCAATTAGGAAATTCTTTGTCTTCCAATGAATTTGATACGTTTTCTCTATATTTGAAAACTGAGCTCTTTGTCAGAGCCACTTGCTATAATTTTTTTCTCCTCATCTTGTTTCCTATTAATCTTGGTTGCATTGGTTTGATTTGTGCAAAAAGCTTTTTAATATAATGTAGTCAACATTAAGCACAGGCAATAATGTTCCCATTTAATATATAAGAAATTTGAGAAATGTACAGAGAGGTTGAGTGACTTATCCATGGCTAAACAGATATCATGTAGGAGACCTATTTGACAACTAGTTGGCTAAGTCAGTAGAGTCAAGAGAACTTCAGTTTAAATCCTTTCTTAGCTGTATGACCCTGGGCTCTAAGAGACTTACTTTATCTAACAGTTTCCTCATTGTTAAAATGAAGAAAATAATAGCTCCTACCCCGTGGAGTTGTTATGAGAATCAAATATACGAATTTATATATACATATATAAATACATGAATTTATTAAAATATATTAAAATATATTTATTAAAATATATGAATATATATTAAGTTTATTTATATTTTAAGTGTATATACATAACATATATATAAACTTTAAGTTTACATATATCTACATATAAACTTAAAGCACTCTATAAATGCTTGCTATTATTATTCATGTTTTATTATTGCACAGGGCTTTCGTCCCTAACATACCTACAATGAAATAATTACTGCATTTAAATATAACCTTGTATGAAAAATATTTCAAAGATGGTTAATTAATCATTTAGAAAGACTTAATTATCAGATGCTGTCATAGATAATAATAATGCAAAGATAAAAATGAAACAGGAGCAAATTATTTTGGGGAAGGCAATACAGAAAAATATAATTATATGTGAAATGTATACGACAAAATACAAGTTATATTTTGGGAAGGTCAACTAGCAAGTAACTTCTGAGGAGAGCGTCCGTGTCAAAGGTGGTGTTTGGACTGAGTTTTGATGAAAACAAAGATTCTAAAAGACTTGGGAATGAACTTTAGGCAGGGGTGTCCAGGGTTGTAAAGATGAGAGAGGGAGTATCCTTGGTGTGGAGCAGAAAAGCAATGGATAACATTGATTAAACTGTAGAGCTGAACTCTCCTTCTAATCCATCAGCAAAAGGACTCATGCCATGATTTCTTCTTTCCTCAATTATCTTAATGCTAGCATTTATATTCCTTAAATTAATGCACCCAAAGCTTAAAATATAATAGCCTATGTTAGATTGTAATAATCTTCCTCATTTGAAGTATTATCTCGTTCTAATCATCAGGACCCCATGGACAAAAGTATTTTACTTCTGAGGGTTTTAATAATGATGGTTGGCTGTTTACCATGCTTATAACTAAGCGTAAGCTTGATATTTTGCTGAGTCAATTTAAAATAGAAACTGAACACATGTTCTGGATTTCTTCCCAGAAAAAAAAAAAGACAATTTAAGGTCATATAAATGTGGACCCAAATCCCCTTGGATTTAAAAGTGGTGAATTTCTTTAGGCATAGCAGATTAGTAGGTAAGCTTTCTGCTTCGTCAGGGTTTAATTCAGGATTGACCTCACTGGTTTCAGAATGTTATTCTTATCAACTCCCAACTTTTTTTTCTTTTGTAATTGGTGTGCTTATTGTTCTCATAGGCCAAGGAGGAAGGCTGACAAAAAGAATATTCAGCTGACACAGGGAAAGTAACAGATTATTGCATTTTTAAAATTTTATTTTATTTTTTTTAATATTTTCCATGTTTCCATAATTCCTTTTCTTTCCCTCTCCTCTTCCATTCCCCCTCCCAGAGCCAACAAGCCATCCTACTGGGTTGTACTTGATACCTATTTCCATATTATTCATTTTGGCAATAAAGCATAGATTATTGCTTTTATAAAATACTAAAGCAATGGATGTCTGTGGCATGGCCATACTCCCTGAAATGGTATCTCTTCCCATGGAGGACACTAGGTTGGAGCCTCCAAGCAAATTGTGATAAGAAATATGGGAAGTGCCTTGGAAAGACTGACTTTGAAGCATGGATAGACGTTTTGTAATTAGATTGTTGGACAACCACTTCCAAAGAGGAGTCTCGAATTGAATATGGAGGTCTAAAAATGGCCTGTCAGATGTGGTATAGTTGTAGTTTACTGGTCATATTAGATGTAGGGCAGCTTAGTGCTAGTGAAGGGAGGAGAACTAATTTCTTTTTATAAAATGAAGGAGGTATTAAAAATATTTGATACAATTCTGTGAGTGACAAGAGCTTCAGAATACTCTGCCATCACTAAGGCAGTTCAACATTTTCTACAGTGTTCAACACTTGAAAATGTCTATCATTTTATCAGTATCAGAACACTGCAACTTTTCTATATTTCAAGTGATTATGAGTATGAATTTTATACTTCATCTTAAGATATTAGTTGTTGAGAGACCTCAAACCCCCCCTCCAAAAAACTGATCACCTAGTGGCTAACCTTCTGGTATTAAACTTTTTAAAGAATAGTTATAGTTAGACTGATCTTTGGGTGATGGTCATAAAGCATATTTTTATGCTTGAGGTAAAATCTTTTGAAGCTTGATAAATCCTGACACTGTTTGGGCTCCTCAATATAGCTTTCAGGATCCCAAGATCACCTTGACAACATGATGAAACATTGTGGAGAGATAATAATAATTAAAAATTGTTAGTAGGATTCTTTTCTTTAAATTCCTTGGTAAATTTTTTTAACTTTTAATGAACTCTAATAATGAATAATGATAAAAATAATAGACATTTATATAGTTGTAATTTTTGCAAAATGCTTTCCATATATCATATCACTTGATGCTTTTAACAACTCTGTAGGGTAAGTGCTATTATTATCCTCATTTTACAGATGAAGAAGGTGAGGCTCAGTGGGTGACTTGCCTAGGGATCATGCTATTAGTGAAGATCTGAGGCAGTTTTTAAAAACAGGTGTTTTTGATTCCAGGATCAACACTGTATTGTCACACTACCTATTTCCAGCCATTCTTTTAAAAATGTTTATAAAGAATCTAGGTCTCAGAGTAATCTATTGTGAAGATTTTGCTGAGTAACTCATTCTCATGAGTATCTGTACTTTAAAAGCTTTCAAATTGGAAATACACAGTTTTTTAAAAACAGTAAAATCTTAACTCAATGTCAGATAATTGAGATTATTGTTTGTCAAAATGGGAATTTACTCAATCACATTACTTTGGACGAGGTCCTTAAATATAATATCTTCTGACAACTCCAAGAAGCAGCATGGAACCCTGGGGGAAAAAATCTAATATTGTAGGTATACCTGAATTCAAGTTTTGCCTTTGACACACAATGGTTATGTGACTTGGACTAGTCACTTCACCTCTCATTAACCTGGGGAACTTATAAGGGAATTAAGTGGAACCTGGGGAATGTAAGTTGGAGAACAGATTGGACCCCACTGTGGTAGATGCAGGTTTTTATTGGAAATTTCCTACTGTGGGTCACAGACGTTATCTAACACACACACACATTTTATGTATTTGAGCAGTATTAAAATTTCTAAAGGGGGGAAAATTCAGCCATATTCACACAATGAGAGAAATCTGTAGGCAGAAAAACTGCAACTTACAAAGTGCCCAGAAATAGGTCAGTGCAGTAAAGCTAGTTTTTTTCCAGCATCCTATTAGACAATTCTTGGTCGGCTGCATTAAAACTTTCAAAGAAACAGAAAAAGCAAGACCAGCCCGTCCCTGAAGCTGAGAATGACTATGAATGAGAATGTGGCTGCTTGAAAACAAACTGAAAGACCGTGTGTTTCAAAACCCAATAGCAAGCTTGATGTAAGAAAAGAGAACCAATTCTCTCCGAGTTTGTCTTCACACCATAAATCACGACACATCCTCACACTTCCCAAGAACAATAACAGTGACAAAAGCACCAACAAACCCATCTGCCTGTCTTCGTTGATAGACAGACGTATGCATGTGTATACACTCACGTGTCTTTAAACAGAAAAACTGATAGATCTTACATATGATCTCAGCCCAAAAAGGCCAAGTGGCAACACTGCCAATGTTGCTATGGTTGGGTTGCATTTTTAGATGTATTCATTATGCCATCCTATCTCTTTCTTCTCCAGGCTGGCCTTGCAAGCATCCTGTTCTTTTGTACATAATAAAATTAGCTTTCCACAGAGCACACACACACACAATCATTATAGAACTGTAAGATTTCCTTTTATGTAGAGAATTATTTTTCTGTTGAAAGCAAAAAAGCAATGTCCTTGCAAACTATGTTCTGGGCAATTTTAGCATGGTCCTTGCAGACTTAGAGACTTAGCTTCTTTAGTTTTCTTAAACTTATTTTCTTTTAAATCTATGTAGTTTTTTTGTCTGAAAAATATTTGTCTATATAAGTGAGCAGTTAAGCATGCAGGCTTATGGTCACTTGAGGCTGGGGATGGATGGGTATGACATGAGCTTCTGCCCCTCTCAGTGGAAGAAAACACTGGTCTGGTCAGAAAAGCCCAACTACCTGTGTGAGAATAGGGCTACTCTGTCCCTCTTCTAGGTATCTCCCCAACATGAGTCTCATCACCCTCTGAGGTCTCCATCTCTAGATTCATTGTTTCTTTAGAGCAGTGATTCCCAAAGTGGGCGCCACCGCCCCCTAGTGGATGCTGCAGCAATCCAGGGGGACAGTGATAGCCACAGGTGCATTTATCTTTCCTATTAATTGCTATTAAAATTTTTAAAAAATAATTTCCTGGGGGCTAAGTAATATTTTTTTTCTGGAAAGGGGGCGGTAGGCCAAAAATTTTGGGAACCACTGCTTTAGAGATTCTCTAATAATCAGCAGGTCACCATGGCTTACTAGATATGTGGATCTAACATGCTTTTTTCCCCAGAGAGATTCTTTTAGGATTCTTATGATGTCAGAACTCTGTCCTTGGGGAACTTGGTATTAGATGGATTTGTGCCAAGGAAAAGCTGTTTATGTGGGGACTCAAAGGTCCTTTCTAGTTCTAGATTTATACAGGCATGAGTCTTTGCACTATGAATACAAATGGTGCTTAATCCTTTGTATTTCTCACTGTCAATGTTTTCCCTGAATCAGTCTCATCACTCCAAGAGACCTCAAAAGCCATCTGGTCCAAACTACTGACAATGCCCTCTAAAAAGTCTCCCTATCATTTCAGTTTCAAAGCCTCTCTTCCCTATTGCCCCTTTTCTATAAAGTTGTTGGTAACCATATTCCTAAAAAGGATAAAAAAAATTAAAAAAACAAACAAACGAAGAATAGTTCGTTAATCTCTTCTCCACTTGTTTCCTTGCAAACTGGGCCCTCAGGTTATAATACTGTAATCTCAACCATCAGTTTTGATGTCAGGAACAGGAGAGTTTGACTTCAGGTACAAAAGCAAAAGGGTATACACTTGAATGTCAAAGGGCTCATTTTTATGTGCAAAAAAAACACTTTATAGTAAAATCTGCTGTATAAGGAAAAAAGCAGAAGTGGTAGGTATCCAACTTTGACAAAACTATCATCCCCTCCCCAATTTCCCAGGAAAGCATTAGCAGCAGCTTAATTTTTGACTGTATTATTTATATATTTTTTAACTTAGCTGCCTGTATATGAAGGGGGAAATTTACTTCACTGGATAGAAAATGCCTGACAAAAATAATTGTTGTCCATAGAACATCTAATAGTTTTTAAGAATGACATTTATGTATCTAATTGACCTTTATATTTGAAGATGACAATCAGCATAGAAAGGAACATAAGTCAGGGCTTGGACTTCAAAAATATGCTTAGCAGCAGGAACCATTTAGAATATGAAAGAGGGAGGGAGAAAATAGGGAACTCATATGTAATGTTTCTAAGACTGAAATTCCTCTAGTCCTTAGATTCTTCTCCACTCCACTTAATGTATCTTCCAGTAATTTGCAGCAAATAGGCTAAGGTGAAATAGTAATTTGGGGGATAATTAGATTATAATGACTGAAATCAAATATACCTCAAATACACTGCAGTCTACTTATAAAATTATTTGCTCACTTTAGGGAGGTTATAAAAGTATATCCCATGGCATGATCTGAGTTCTTGAGGAACTTCCCATGTAGTTGAGGAGATGGAGAATATGTGAGCAGCTAGAGTTAACATTAGGAGGAAGAGGACTAATCCAAGAATGACAGAGTTCAGTCTAAGGATCAGCCAAGGATCAGATTAAACAGGAAAAAATGGGCAAACATTATTCATTTTGATAGGGAGTTTGGGGGCAGTCTCAAGCCTTAAGAAGGCAAGTTAATGCAGCAAAAAGAAAGCTAAATAGGGAGTCATGATCTGGGCTTGCATTCCAGTTTTGCTATTTACTCCCCTTGTGACATTAGGTTTATCATTTGGTTATCCAGACAAAAATTTCTACCTCTCCAGAATGAGAGAATCAGTTTAGATCAAAGGTTCTTAACTTGTGCTCCTTGAATTTTTAAATTTTTATTTCATTAATATATTTCAACATAGTTGACTAGTAATGCCATGTAATTTATTTTGTGCATTAAAAAAAAACATAATTCTCAGGTGGGAGTTATAGGCTTCACCAGATGATCAACAGGGCCCATGACAAAGAACCTCTGGACAAGTTGAATTTTCAGGTCTGCCTTAGTTCTAAATATATTTCCTGTTGGAACACACATTTGATGTAGTTGGGTTTACATGGCTTCAAAGGGTGAATCCTAAAGTAGATCTTGAAGGAGCTAAGATTCAATCATGGATCGAGAGAAGGGACAAGGGGACGGGAATGGAGAAGGGGACAGAAGATGTTCAAGGCAGGAAAAAAGAGGCATGTACAAAGGGACTGCCAAAGAAAGTAGCAAAATGTGCTGATGCATTCTCAAGGTCCGACATATTGGGACATTTATCTTTAATGGGAATAATATCTATGTGCAAGTAATCTTAGTTGCTTTTCATCTTCAAAATATTTGGTTTTGAAACCAGTCACAGTTCAGATTTGATTTGGCCTTGATAACTGACTCCTAGGGTAAAATTACTTTCAGCAAAAACAAAAATAAAATTGTTTTACTTAAACGATGAGCTCTAATGCTTTGAAACATATGAAGCAATAAACGCCTGCTGAGATAGATCAAATATCTGAAGAAAGCTGCCAGGGCTTTAAATCAATTGTAAAGGCCACCTATGCCATTTATGCTACCAAAGCAATTGAAAGTATTAGTGATACACTATAAATGACAGCAAGGAGCCGAGAACAACAGGAAAAAAATTCTACCATACTTTCCTCTATCAAGCTATCAGATGAATCCTTGAGGACTTCCCAGAGGATAATTGATCAAGGAAAAAGTCACTAAGCAGCTAATCCCCTTTATAATTGAGTAGAGTGGTATAAAGGGCAGATTGTCCATATTTTGATAGTGATAGTAGGTATCTAGAATACCTTTAGGAGATTTCTGCGGGATGTGGAATTTATTTTCAAAATGAATATTGGAACTAATATCACTCAGGATAGTTTGAAAAAATGCTTTAAAATCCACTTTTCTTCATGCATTAGGGTAAGAGAGAGTAGAAAAATGGATTTGGAGTAAGAGTTCAATAAACTCCAACTTTTCTACTACTTGTCTGGCATTGAGGAAGTCACTTAAATTCTCTTGACTTCAATATCTTCTTTAAAATAAAAAGTATTGAACTAAATGGCTTCTTTTTCCAGATTTCATGTTGATTTATTTTTAATAGTTTTCTAACATTTTGTAATTTATGTTTTGTCTCTCCCTTTCACCTCTTCCTTCCCCCCAAGACTGAAGATTATATGATGCAGGTCACAAATGTAGTGTATCATACATTATATATTACCATTATTGTCATGTTATGAAAGAAGACACATATCACTTTACGCTAGAAAAAAATTCATGAAAGAAATAAAGTGAAGAATGGTATGTTTCAATCTGCATTCAGACTCTTATAGATAACTTTATGGGAATGGATAGTCTTTTTCATCATGAGTCCTTTGCAGTTGTCCTAGATCCTTGCATTGTTGATAATAGTTAAATCATTTACAATTGTTCATGATACACTATTATTATTGCTGTATAAAGAGTCTTGGTTCTTCCCACTTCACTTTGCACAACCTCATATAAGTCTTTCTAGTTTTTTGTGATATCTTGTTTGTTATTCCTTAGGGCACAATAGAACTAAAAGTTTTCTCATGTCCCTTCCTTATTATCAAACCTATCCAAGAAGGAGCTATAATTTTTAGAGGATGTTTAACAGGAAGCTAGGTGGTTCAGTAGATAGAGCATCACCTTGAAGTCTGGAAAATGCATCATCCAGAATTCAAATCTGGCCTCAGATACTATCTCGCTGTGTGACCCTGGGAAAATCATTTAATCTTATTTATCTCAGCTGTCTCATCTGTAAAATGAGCTGAAAAATGTCAAACCAAAAGGAAATGGCAAAACACTCCAGTATCTTTGAGTCACAAAGATTCAGACACAATTGAAATGACTGAATGAAAAATAGCATCCCACATTTTACAGAGATCTATATTCTTAAATATAGACGTCTTAGTTTTCTTAAAATAATGACTCTCCCTTCCATGGTCCTATTTCTTTTTGCTTCAAGTTCTCACAAATTCCTCCTGCCTCAAGATTAGGGCAAAAAATTTTAAAGGACTTCAGAAAGGGACCTGGGAAAACTACCTGAAACCATAGGATTCGCAGAAGCAAAACTCTCCTTGGCAACTCCTGTGGGAGGTTTAGGCAAGACATAGCTCCAAAAGGAAATACAAAGAAAGGCAAAATAGTTTCTGGAGTGCTAATAAGAACCTCAGGGAGGGAAGACCAAGAAATGCTTCATGAAAGAGGTCACATTGGGAGTATACTTTGAGAGAAGCTAGGCATTCCATGAAGCAGGTGAGGTAAATGTTCATTCCAGAAAGGGAGAATTTACAAAGACAAATTCTAAATTAGGAATATTTTGAGTCAGGTGCTCTGGGTTCAAATTCTGACTTTGTGAAACATTTCTTTAAAAGTCTTTTCTTTTTTTCCCTTTAAATGCCAATACTTTCCCTCTGAGTTCATATACAATTCTCATATTGTCTTTATTTGTACATATTCTGACTCTTAAAGTCTGTCTTTTTCTGTCTCTAGCTCTTGTTTCAGTCTATGTATCTCTAGCTCTGGCTCTCTTCTTTTCTGTCTTTATCTCTGTTTCCATCTCTCACTCTCTCTCTGTTTTTCTCTGTGTCTCTTGATTTCTTTCTGACTCTCTCTTTTTCTCTCTGTCTCAATCTCTTTCTGTCTCTGACTTTCCCTCTCTCTCCCTATTTATCTGTTTGTAATATATATATATATAAATGTTTGCATCTACATATCTAAATCTCTGTGTATTTATGTCTTTGTTGTACATGATTATCTGCATGTTGTTTTTGTGCATTTGATCATGAGCTCCTTGAGACCAAAGACTATTTCCCCCTCATTCTTTATATCCTCAGCACACAATAAACATTTATTGACTAAACTGTACCAGGAATAGTGCCAGTCACTTGAGATGCAAAGAAAGGTGAAAGATAGTCCCTGGCATGTCGTCCATGCTTGATAAATGCTTGCTGCCTTGCTTTGACCTTGGGCAAGTCACTTACCCTATTGAACCTTTCTTTCCTCATATATGACTTGAACTAGATGGCATCCGAAGTCCCCGTCAGGGCTAAAATAAATTCTGTGAAAGCTTGCCTGAGGTGGGAAGTGATTCTGCAGATGAAAAGCTGCTTCTTAGGGCTGGAAGAGGTTACAGCAGGGAAGGGGAGGAGGCCATCTGATTGCCGGGCTATTAGTGTCGCCTCAGGGACTGGGACTGCCTTCTGTCCGTTTCACCCAGAGTGTAATTTGTTGAAATTTGATGACACAGAGGGATAGTACAGAGCTCTTAGGGGTACTTACAGTCTCTTAAATAGAATGATTCCCAGAGTGTTCGAATTCAAAAATAAAGAACCCTGAGCCTCTTCACAGGCTGGTTCTGTCTAGTCACTTCCCTTTTCTCAGCTCTCCAGTAAGACACTTCTGGCTGCATGCACCAAGGGGCCAAAAACCATATACAAACCCTCTGGGATGATTTTTTTTTTCTGTGCTCAAATGTATCATTTTAACCTAACAGAAGTCTTGCTTTCCCAAAGAAGACGAGAAAACTACTGAATTAAGTAAAAGCTAGCTTGTATTTTTTTTTTATTATTGAAACCATATTACTGATTTGGTAATTTTCCAGTTAAGGAAAAAATAGATATATTGTCCTTGTGATTACTCTATTAAATATCTTAATTGTACCCTCGAGGGGACCCAAAACAATATTAAAAGCTAGTGACTGCACTGAAAGTCAACCATAAAGGCATCTATGCTGTTTCTCTGGAGTAATAAAAACCCATGCTCTGTCATTTAATATTTAATTACCTTTTGCCTTGAATCAATAAAAGAGTTAGAGAGATGAAAATATTGAAATGGTAAAAATAGCATCCTTTAACGTATGCTGAAAGGAACAATCTCTGTCTTTGGGCTTTGGACTCAGAAGTGCCTCAGAAGAAGCTGGAGTTGAAATGGGATGCTGAAAGGTAATCCCGATAACACAAAAGTATTTTTTTTTAAAAGACAGAGGAGGAAGAATGAAGAGGATTTGGGACCAGAAGGCAGTAGCAGTAAGGAGAGACCAGTAAGGAGTATGGAAAGCTCTTAGGGGGACACAGATCCCTGTGTGTAGCAACAAGGACTTATAACTGGGGCAATCCTTCTTTTTCCTTCTGATGACTGAGGTCTCCAGAGACTGGAGAAATTACCCTTAAGTGTCTCTACTCTAGGTGGGTGACCCAAGTAGGATTCTTTGTGATAATTCTCTTGGCCAAAGGGGATTCTCTTCTGATCCGAATATGAATCCAAATGGCCCTTTTTGTTCAGTAGAGCATTGTAACGTAGCACCCGAGTGTAGTATTTCAGCTGAACACATGAAATCATAGCTTCAGAGCAGCTTAGAACCAGAAGGCACCTGAGAGGTCAGGTCCTACAGCCTCCGCTCCAGCGCAGGAAGGGATTCCGTCTGCAGCATCTCTGACAGTTGGTTGTCTGGTGTCTGCTTAAACAACTCTGGGGTCAAAAGATTCGCTGCTCAGTAAGGCGGTCCGGTCCACTTTTGACAGCTGGGATTCAAATGGTGGCGTGGTTCATTGCCTAGAGGGCCAGCATCAGTCACAAAGACCTAGTTTCTAGGCTAACCTCTGTCACGAGCTGTTTATGTTACACGGAGTAAACGGCTTCATCTCTCCATGCCCCGAGTGCTGTTCTCTGGTCTCTCTTGGACTATAAGTTGCAGAACAATTCATACATTTATTTATTGTTTGATTTTTAATTTACTTGAGGAAACTACGTCCACATGGGATAAAATGCTGAATTTAGAATCAGAAACACCTGAATTCAAATCCTGCCTGAGACGATGACTATCTATATGACCCTGAACAAGTTGCTTGACTTATCTGAGCCTCAGTTTCCTTTATTGTACATTGGATGCAGTAACAACCACTGCCCTGCAGGTTGTGAGAGATTCAAATGAGTTTAGATAGGTGAAGCACTTTATAAACCTTACAGCACTATAAAAATGCTCTTTCATTATTATATTATTATTATTATTCTGAGTAATCATTGCTATTTAAACAGTACTTCATGTGTAATTTCTACATCAAATATGATAATACATATAAAGCACTTTGTAAACCTTACAGCACTATAAAAATGCTGTCTTTCATTATCATATTATTATTATGATGATTCTGATTAGTAGTTGCTATTTCAATTTAATTTCATGTGTATTTTCTGTATTAAGTATGACAATACATATAAAGCACTTTGCAAACCTTAAAGCACTATAAAAATACCATATTTCATTATTATTATTATTCTGAGTAGTAGTTGCTATTTAAATAGTACTTCTTCTGTATTTTCCATATCAAATATGATAATATATATAAAGCACTTTGCAAACCTTAAAGCACTATAAAATGCTGTCTTTCATTATTATATTATTATTATGAGTAGTAGTTGCCATTTAAATAGTACTTCTTGTGTATTTTCCATATCAAATATGATAATATATATAAAGCACTTTGCAAAACATAAAGCACTATAAAATGCTGTCTTTCATTATTATTTTATTATTATTATTATGAGTAGTAGTTGCTATTTAAATTTCATTTCATGTGTATTTTCTGTATCAAGTATGATAATACATATAAGTCATTTTGCAAACCTTAAAGCACTATATAAATTTTAGGTACCATCATCATCATTGTTATCATTATCATCAGACTTGATTGTCAAAAGAACCCTGTGATATAGATACTATTATTAACCTGAATTCTAGAAATAAGGAAACTGAGAGTAGGAAAGTTTAAGGGATTTGTCCAATAAGTGTTTCAGGTCTTCCAGACTCCAAAACCTGCCCTTTATCCACATTACCACATAGCCTTTTCTTCTCAAGGAGTTAGTTAGCTCTACCACTAAAATCAAAGGTCTCATTTTTTTTTAATATGGTATGAATTTCTCAACTGCTAACAATTCTAGCAATTCTCCTATGGATGCACCTCTTGTTCAGTTTTCAGTGTTGCACCCAGAAGGGACAAAACACTGAGAGCCCCAGACCAAACCTTGCTGCCCCCTAGTATAGCAGGTCTCTCTCCTCAGGTCCCATTCCAGGGCTGGTGTGGAGGGAAAGAAAAGCTTTAGCTGAATCTAATCATACACATGCCTGGAGGCCAAGCCTGAAGCTCATCAAACATCTGAGGCTGTTTCAGATGTAGAATACTTTTCACTTAGTTTATTTTTTCAGCCTATAGAGAGAGACAACCAAATAGGGATTCCCCAGTAATCTTCCCTCACTTTCCCCAGAGTGCTTACAAGCACAGGGAGCCTTTCTGTGCATCCAATCCTAAAAATAACAAGGAAAGAAAGTCCTATGAATCTCGAGAGTGCCAACAAGAAGGAAATCCCGAAGTTAGAACCAGCTTTGGAAAATAAGGTTGATCTTCAAATGAAGTCTTAGCCCTCTTTTCCACTGTTCTGCAAATCAAAATGATATGGGCTAGTTTTAAACCAATTCTTCCTTAATTTAGGTGCTTGTTTACACTTTAATAGACAATTAATTTATACCACCCCACCCCTATCCTCACCCCTGCCTCCCTTTCTCCTACACCATTTTAGTATTTTCAACCTAAATTCAGAACTTGACTTTAACTCCTATTATTAACTCTTTCTGGTATCAGCCAGGTCTAGATGGCCAAGATTAATTTCTATCATGTTTTGGCTTATATTATATTATCTATCATTATAGATTTCTGTCATTTGCAAATTTCATTAGAATACCTTCTTTATTTTCATCCAAGAAGCTAATAAAAAAATTAAGTGAGATATAGCCATTATTTGCCTCATTCTAGGATCAAATCAATCTAATTATATGGACTCTTTGGATTCTAATGTTTAATTTTTTTATAAATATATAACTTTATTATCATTGAGCCAAGAGGTTGCAATCTAAAGTCTACAATTTTACTTTTATAGACTTGTATTGGAAAAATAAAATTAAAAAACATGCTCAAGAGGATTTCCTTATTCAAGTCAATAAAGCTGGTCTAGTTAACTCTAAAAATAAAGGAAATGAGGGTAGTTTAATATGTTATTTTTATTTATTTAATTGATTCTTTTTTAAACCCTTACCTTCTGTCTTGGAGCCAATAAAATACATTGGCTCCAAGACAGAAGAGGTAAAGGCTAGGCAATGGGGGTTAAGTGACTTGCCCAGGGTCACACAGCTGGGAAGTGTCTGAGGCCATATTTGAACCCATGATCTTCCATCTCTAGGCCTGGCTCTCAATCCATTGAGCTACCCGGCTGCCCCCAGTATAAGTTACTTTTAATGAACATATTTTAGTGCACTTAAGGATCACTGATTCCATCCCTAACTATGCAGTAATTATCTCATTATCCATCATGGGTTCATTTATTATTTCAATGCTGCTAGTTTCTAGACACATATGTCCAGCCAAAGTCTCCCTCTTTTCAGTCAGTCAATAATTATTTATTTAGCGCCAATTTAACACAGTGCCAGGCACTGTGCTAAGCAGAGAGGTTAAAAAAAAAAACAATTGACCTAAACAATCCCTCAGTACCAATTACCTTTTGAAAACCTCAAATCATATGTACTGTTCTCATTCTCATTATTTAAAAAATATAAAAAAAGAATCCTTGTTCTCACCTACAAATTTTTTTCCTTCTTCCTCTCCTCTATTTTATGTCTGAGGCTACTGTCATCCTCGTAGTCATTTAAGCATGTCCAAAAATCTGTCTCATTTTCTTTTCTCTTTTTTCTTTCTTCTTATTACCCCTCCCTAAGTGCATATTATATAATACGACGTATATATATATATATACATATATATATATATAATCTTATATCTTTCTCTGTCAATCATCTTGCAAAATAAGACACATATTGCTTAGATGAGAAGAAATTCATGGATTAAATAAAATGAAGAATGATAATTTTTGATCTGCATTCAGACTCTACTTTAGTGGTAGATATCCTATTGTGTCATGTGTCCTTTGGAATTGTTCTGAATTTTTGCCTCATTGAAAAGAGTTGTTGTTACCAGTTGATCATCATACATTATCATTGTTTATATATACAATGTTCTTCTGGTTCTGCTCACTTCCTTTTGACCACTTCATATAAGTCTTTACAGGTTTTCTTGTGGTTGTCTTCTTTGTCATTTGAAATTTAAAGTAATGGCGAGACATTGAAGAAGACATAAAAGGAACAGTTTGGGAGGTAGGAGAAAAAAACTAATACATAGTATTAGGCAAGAATAAGGGGGTAGTCTGCAGTATTAAGAAGTCATGGAAAATTAGTTCTGAAAAGAGTCATTGAAGAAGACCAAAACAGTTGGCAGGAGTCGGATTATGAAAAGATTTAAATGAAAGAGAATTTTGTATTTGATCCTGAGGATAATGTGAGCCCTGGGATTTATTGAGCTTTAGGCACAGCAACAAGATCAGAGCTACACTTTAAGAAGACCTACACTTCAGTAGCTGAATGGAAGATGAAGTCATTATCTGTCACTTGCCTAATTCTAATTTTTAAGGAATTATTTTCTTTAATGAGCTTTTAAAACTACTTTTGGCAAATTTTGCTGTTTAAGAAATTATTTTCTCTATTTGATTTTTGTATCTCTCTTTCTTCTATTTTGTCAATTCTTCTTTTTTAAAGAATTATTTTCTTCATTAGGTTTTTGTACCTTCTTTACTATTTAGTCAGTTTTACTTTTTAAGATTTTTTTCTTCTTGCTTCACTTTCATTTCTTTTCACCAATTTTCCTTTGACTCTCTTATTTTATTTTTGAAATTCTTTTTGAATTTTTCCAAAGACTATGAGCAATTCCTATTTTTCTTTCAGATTTTCCTTTAGCTGCTTTGATCTCATTGCCCCCCTTCTGAGTTTGTTCCTTGATCTAATGTCTCCATTATAATTTTCTTTTGTTAGTTTTTTTCACAGATGTTTGCTGATTTTTCTAGCTTTTTTCTTGACTTTTTGTCTTAAAGGTGGGCACCATTTCCAAGGTAGAGGGGGTATTCCCTTGAACTTCATTCCTTTCTTATTGATACCCTCATATCTAGTTCAGAGTATCCACAAGTTTCAGTTCTTCCTATTTGTTTGGATGGCCTGTGAGCTGAGGGGTCTGTGAGACACCTTATCACTGATAATACAGTCTCCCTCAGGACCTTCTGTTGCTTTTCAGGGCCAGCACAGTCCGGATTTCAGGGTCTCACTGAGGACTTATGCTTGTAATCAAGGTCTCACTAAGGACCACATCACAAGCTTCCCTGGCCAGGAGGATGGAGTCTCAGAAATTTGAGGTGTGGGTGTACGTGTGCTCTGCTGTTGACTCAGGCAGGGTCTCCTTGCTGGCCTAGGCCTGTGGTCAGAAACTGGAGCAGTGATGGATGGGGAGGGAACTTGCCTGCACTGTTTCTATGCCTTCCTATGGACTGTGCGCCCCTCTCACATCAATAAATGAGACCTTCTCTCCCTACTGTTCGAGTTGTCTTCAACAGGAAATTTGCCTCGTGCCATCTCTTTGTTTGTTCTGCCACTCTAGCATTTATTTTGAAGCTTTATTTTAAAATTTAGTTGGAAGGGGCTTTCAAAGAAATTTGGAAGCTTTTGCCTTTACTTTGCTATTTTAGCTCTAACATTCTATATGATGATTTCTTAATATAGATTTAAAAACTGACTTAATAGAGTGGTTTACAGAAGACTACCTTCATTTGGACATCTCATTCTGTGACAAAACATTCAATAAAATCTTGAAGAGCGTTGAACAAATAATTCAACTTTCAGAAGGGAGAGGAAGAAATGACTGGATTTACTTCCCAGATAGTAATGATCAAAAATGAAAACCTGATTTGGAATATGGGGAGTGACAGAAGACTTGAGAAAAAAATGCCTTATCACTTATAAAGTGGCATATATTGGGTATATTTAGCCATATAGCCTAGATTTTGCAAAATATTTGTTCAAGAAAAAATTGACATGTTATATTTAATGAAGATGTCTTTAAGGATGTGAGCAGTCAATAAGCAAAATAGAAGTAAGACATAGTTTTATATATGCATATGTCTTTTTGTCAACTGGTGCCTTCCCTAATGGAAGGGGGGAACTGGGTATTTTAATGTAACCAAACAAAAATATTTTACAATAAAAACAAAGCAAAAAATAACACTAAAAGGAATTACAAACTTTTTAATATTATGTGCCAACCACTTTGCTTAGTACCACAATGCAAAAGAAGCCTTAGACATACATGTATCTAGGCATTTACTCATCTGCCCTCAAAGACAGAGGACAAGTAAATGTCTAGGTACATATGTGGCATAGACATAGTAGATAGAAAAAGTTCTCAGAAAGGAAATACTCTCCTTGTTTATATATGGGCATCATTCAGTCCTCTATTCAAATCTGACCTTCTGTAAGAAGAATTTCCTCATCCCTTCAACTGCATTCCAGTTACATTACAGAGAATAACCAATTTAAAGTCCCAGAGAAAGGAGACAGAATACACTGTGTGAGAAATAGCAATTAAGTTACTGTATATAGAATTTTGATGATATAGAAGGGAGTAAAGTTGAAGAAAATATCAAGAATTTCATTTTTAACCATTGGGGAAAAGCCTTTTTCTAGGATGGTGAAAAATAGACGTCATGGACTTCAGGAGCTAGAAGGGGATAGACAGTCTCTATATAATCTCTTTAATTCTAGATTTTAAATTCCTTGAGGATCTTCTTATTTTTCTCAACCCCATACCTGGCATATTTCGTGTATGAGGTACCGTATAAATTTTTTCTCGATTCCTTTAATTTAGATATGATATGTGTGGCCCTACAATAAATCAGCAGTGAATCCTGGATTCAAAATAAGATCTTTTGTATCTTTCAATCTTTCATTTTTACCCATGAGACTATCATTGAGAACAGGGCCTGTGTGATTATTGTTATTGTTATTGTTTTGTATTGTTTTTTCCTTACTTTTCTTTATATCCCTAGACCTTTTTATCTTACCTAATATATAAAAGGAGCTTAATGAATTCTAGTTGACTTGACTTATCATTGTGGTTTTATTCAGAAATGACATGTTTCATAAAATTTGAGTTAGTATCATTTTTGGTGTCTTAATGCTGCTTTATATGGCACAAGAAAGATTGAACTAATTTGTATTCCTTATCTTTATCCTCAAATTGATGACATTTTGGTTCAACTCTTGCAAAGTTAATGATGCTGCCTTTACAAATATTTTTTGTTTACTGCTCTAAGCTTGGACTGTTTTTCTCCTCCTGTCCATTTAGAACATCACAGATTATGCATTCATCACATCGGCTGAATCAAGCCAGGTTTCTGCAGTGAATATCATAACATAATTTGGAAGCCTCAGATGGGCTTTTTCTTGGCAATGAACAGCCTTAGGGTTTGCTTTAAAATGTTGCTTGCACATAGTTTGTTTTCCTCAACCAATTTATACCCGATGGCTTTTTAAAATATAATTTTGATTATTTTTCTCTTCTCTGAGTTTCCTTTTGCCTTATAGATTGAAGGTTTTTCTTGATTTTCGAAGTAGGACAATGCCATAGAGAAAGTTCTCCTTCAGAAGGAAATTAGATTAAGGTTATGTTTTCTTCTCTTTTTCCCCCTATTATGATTCATGTTTTTTTTTAATTTTTTTAAGCTGAGCCTATCACCTCACAAAGTTCAAACTAAATTAGCTGACACAGTTTAAGGGTCACAACACAGCAGTAAATAGACATTGGGCCAAGTTCCCTGACTAGAGGTATTATTTTCTTCTCTGCTAAGTGAAATAAATGTCACTTTTCCAGCTCATGAAGGGCTGTTAATTCTCCAAAAATGATTATGTACCTTATGTACCTACTACGTGCTTTGGATAAAAAGTGATGCTTAAAGTTATGACATTATAGCAAGGATTTTAATATATAATTAGATTGATAAGACACAAGCTTGCAAAAGAGCCCCATCATCATTATCATCTTAAATTTTAACAATAAGAAACTGAAACTCAGAAAAGGTAGGGGACTTGCTTTAGTAAAATGACTAGGACAATGAGATCTAGAATTCACACTCAATTATCATTGATCCAAGTCTGATATTCACTGGACTATACCAAGATTTGTCCTCCAAAGCAATATTTGATGTAGCACCCAATCAGTGGTATTAAATATATAGCAATTTAAAGTTATAATAAGTAAATAATTAAAATGAGCACACTTTTGACACAATGATTTCACTGCTAGGAAGTTTCTAAAATATTCATTCTCTATCACCTGGAACCCCTATTGCTAAACTTTTACCTCAAGGATTAAAGTCAAAGAAAAAAAAAGAAAACATACATATACACCAAAATTTTTATAGTTGTTTTTTTTTTTTTGCAACCAGAAACAAAACTCATTTGAAATAATTAAACATATTTTGTGCCTAAATGTTAGAAATATGTATATGTATGTGTGTATATATATGAAAAAATATATAATTTATGTTATTTTAACTTATATTCAGTTTATAAAAGATTTATATATATATATGTATGTGTGGGTATGCATACACATGTATAAATGTATGTGTTCATCGTTTCTTACAGCAGATTTGTAAGATTCATCTTCTTGAATTTTAATCTGGTCTCAGATTAGTTGTGTGAGACTAGGCAAGAGAATTAAAGTTGTTTGCCTCAGTTTCCTTATCTGTAAAAATGAGCTGAAGAAAGAAATGGCAAATCTCTCCAGTACTTTTACCCAGAAAATTCCAAATGAGGTCATGAAGAGTCAGATATGAGTGAAAAATTTTGATTATTCATATATACATGTGTATATTCATATTTATATATATATATATATTGTTTGAATTTTGTTGTAGTTGGAGATCTGGTGAGACTAAAGTTATTCAGATGTCTATACTAAGTTTAACACTATCATCATGAGTCCATCAAGCCTATAGTTACCAGGATGCCTCAGCAGGGAAGAAGGAGCTTTGGCCATTAAGAGCGAGCAGATAACTTCTATAACTATCAATAGAGGATAGAGGGGGGAACTGGGTATATCGAGTGGCCAGGCCTAGAAATGGGAGGTCCTGGGTTCAAATCTGGCCTCAGATAACTTCCTAGCTATGTGATCCTGGGCAAGTCACTTAACCCTCATTGCCTAGCCCTTACCATTATTCTGCTTTGGGACTAATACATAGTATTGATTCTAAGGCAGAAGATGAGAGTTTAAAAAATAATAGGATGGATCCTAGAAGTAATCACTTCATTTCTAGGTTCAATAAAACAGATACATAAGCAAAAACAACTATTGAAAATTTAATTAGTATAATTTATTTCAAGATGCATGACAAGACTTTTTTGAACTGATGCAAAGAGAAGTAAGCAGAATAGGAAAACCAATATACACGATGATTTCATCTGTATAAAATTAAAGAACAACAGTAAAACTATACAAACATTGCTCTGACATTATCATTTCTAAGAGTGGTCCCAAAAATAGAGATATGAAAATCTTCCCTCTGCTCCTTTGGAGTTGGAAAATTATGAGTTTGGAACACTGTGTATAATGCCAGATTTTTTTCACTGAGTTGGATAGTTTACTGAGCTACTTTGTTTTCTTATTATTGTCTCTTTTTTATTTGTTATAAGCAATTACTGCCAAGGAGAGAAAGAAAAAAGGGAAGGAATAGTTTGATAAATATAGATAATATAAAAATATGTATCAATATAAATTATTTTTAATATAAACATATAAATAAGGGAGAATTTCATACTTTAAGGCTGGAAAGGAGTATAAAAGATTATTTAGTATAAGATGACTGAGTAAAAATATCCTCTGAAATATCTTTGGAGTAATTATCAATTCATATCATATTAAAAGATCAATACAGGTGCAAAAAGTAAATGAAACTTGAATTAGACTTTTTAGTGGAAGAAGGATTTACATAAGCCATAAAGAAAGAAGAAAGTAGCCTATTGCAGAGATATTAAATTTGGGATTGGGAGTAGGAAGATGATAGATTATCTGACCAATGTAGAGCGTTTATAACGCAATTATGTCACATAGCATTGTGACATAACATTGTAAAAATACATATGTTTCTGAATGTTTAATTGAGAAAATCATTGAATGACGTGGTAGGGAATTTAAATTATATCATGGGACCCATTTTAGGGCTTTGAGTGTGGGAATTTTGTGTTAAAAGTGACATTTTCAGAAAGTTCTTATAAAGTTATAAGGAAATTATCAGTGTAAAAAGGAACTGAAGGTGTCAAAATATTGATTCAAAACTGTTCTGTAGCCAAAACCTAAACACATCTAGACATTTAGAGAAAACGTGTTAGAAGCCAATCCAAAATAATTATTCTATATACCATTAGTACATGCTGTATCCTAGAAATATTGTATGAAGTTCTAGTCACTTTCACCTGAAGAAACCTATGACATAGTTAGATAAAGTAGAGAAGGAAAACTTTTATATGTAAAAGTGATGAGTTGCTACTGTATGAGGACAGAAAGAAGAAAGAAAAATAAAAGTTTTTGTCTTTGAAAAGAGGATTGGGAAAGGAGGTAATTTGCATCTACATAATTATGATGGATAAATAATAATTTCACCATACACTAGCAATCAAAGTATAGAATGAGAATTATGAATGTAGAAGTCATCCTCTCTTCTACCTGGATCACATCAAGTCTGGACTTTGGAGTCATATCCTGAATAATAACTATATTTTGACAAAATCTGTGGCCTAGATAGAAAAAGTACTTGAAACCCTACTCAATGAAAGACAGAACAAAAGAATTTTATTGGGAATTGAAACTCAAGAAAAGTAAAGCAAAGAGATACAGAGATCTTTTAGGTTTTTGTTTTATTTAATAAACTCAAGCTGATTATCTCCAATGACTGCCATCTCAGAGTTCCAAAGGAAATTAGAGATGTGACCATTGAAGCTTGTGGGTAACTTAAAAAGTTGTGTAGGGACTCAGAAAGTTGCAACATAGAACTAGAAATGGACAAATATCTTTTCTTTATAAAAGAAGAAAGCTCAAAATCAGAACTAAATACAAGTGATTTTGATACTGATTATTATGGGGAAAGTCTGATTTATCAATAAAGAGTTGGTGGTTTGTTAGTACTTAAAAACAGAAGTTGCTGATGATCATCAGAAGCCATCAACACAGTCAGGGAAAAAATTATATCAGATTTCATATTTGTTTAATAATTTATTTTAGAAAGATTTTTTTCCATGGTTACATGATTCATGTTGTTACTCTCCCCCCATTCCCCGTAGTCAACGCGCATTTTGACTGGTTTCTTCATGTGTCATTGATTAAGACCTATTTCCATATAATTGATAATTGTACTAGGCTGATTGTTTCGAGTCTGCATCACCAATTTTGTCCACATCAATACATGTGTTCAAGCAGTTTGTTTTTCTTCTGTGTTTGCACTCCTGCAGTTCTTCCTCTTAATGTGGGTATCATTCTTTTACATAAATCACTCAAAATTGCCCTGGGTCATTGCATTGCTGCTAGTACAGAAGTCCATTACATTCGATTTTACCACAGTGTATCTATCTCCGTGTACAGTGTTCTTCTGGCTCTGCTCCTTTCACTCTGCATCAATTCTTGGAGGTCTTTCCAGTTCACATGGAATTCCTCCAGTTTATTATTCCTTAGAGCACAATAGTATTCCATCACCAGCATATACCACAAGTTGTTCAGCCATTCCCCAATTGAAGGGCATACCCTTGCTTTCCAGTTTTTTGCCACCACAAAGAGCGCAGCTATACATATTTTTGTTCATGTCTTTTTCCCTATGATCTTTTTGGGGTACAAACCCAGCAATGGAATTGCTGGATCAAAGGGCAGGCAATCTTCTAGCACTCTTTGGGAATAGCTCCAAATTGCCAGCCAGAATGGTTGGATCAGTTCACAACTCCACCAGCAATGCATTAATGTCCCAATTTTGCCACATCCCCTCCAGCATTCATTACTCTCCACTGCTTTCATTTTAGCCAATCTGCTAGGTGTGAGGTGGCACCTCAGAGTTTTGATTTGCATTTCTCTAATTATTGGAGATTTAGAACACTTTCTCATGTGTTTTATTGGTAGTTTTCATTTCTCTATCTGAAAATTGCCTATTCTTGTCCCTTGCCCAATTATCAATTGGGGAATAGCATGATTTTTTTGTACAATTGATTTAGGTCCTTGTATATTTGAATAATTAGACCTTTGTCAGAGTTTTTTGTTATAAAGATTTTTTTCCCAGTTTCTTTTTTCCCTTCTGATTTTGGTTGCATTGTTTTGTTTGTACAAAAACTTTTTAATTTAATATAATCAAAATTATTTATTTTTCATTTTGTAATTTTTTCTAACCCTTGCTTGGTTTACAAAATCTTTCCTTTCCCAGAGATCTGACAAGTATACTATTCTGTATTCACTTAATTTTCTTATAGATTCCTTCTTTATATTCCAGTCATTCACCCATTCTGAATTTATCTTGGTGTAAGGTGTAAGATGTTAATCTAAACCTAATCTCTCCCATATTGTTTTATAATTTTCCAAGCAGTTTTTGTCAAATAGTGGACTTTTGTCCCAAAAGTTGGGATCTTTGGTTTTATCATACACTGTCTTGCTGACGACACTTACCCCAAGTCTATCCCACTGATCCTCCTTTCTGCCTCTTAGCCAGTACCATACTGGTTTGATGACTGCTGCTTTATAGTATAGTTTAATATCTGGTACTGCTACACCACCTTCCTTCCCGTTTTTTTTTTCATTATTTCCCTTGATATTCTTGATCTTTTGTTCTTCCAAATGAACTTTGTTATATTTTTTCCCAATTTTCTAAAAAAGTTTTTTCATAGTTTGATAGGTATAGCACTAAATAAGTAAATTAATTTGGGTAGAATGGTCATTTTTATTATGTTAGTTTGTCCTACCCATGAGCAATCAATGTTTTTCCAATTGTTTAGATCTAGTTTTAATTGTTTAGAAAGTGTTTTGTAGTTGTGCTCATATAATTCCTGTATTTATTTTGGTAAATAGATTCCTAAGTTTTTATATCGTGTAGGGTGATTTTGAAGGGTATTTCTCTTTCTAACTCTTGCTGCTCTAATGTTTTGGAAGTATGTAGAAATGCTGATGATTCATGTGCATTTATTTTGTATCCTGCCACTTTGCTAAAGTTGTTGTTTATTTCCACTAGCCTTTTAGTTGATTCTCTAGGATGTTTTAAGTAGACCATCATATCATCTGCAAAGAGTGATAGCTTAGTCTCCTCCTTGCCCACTTTGATACCTTCAATTTCTTTTTCTTCTCTAATTGCTACTGCTAGTGTTTCTAGTACATAATGTTAAATAATAGAGGTAAAAATGGGCATCCTTGTTTCCCTCCTGATCTTATTGAGAAGGCTTCTAACTTATCCCCATTGCATATGATGCTTGTTGATGGTTTTAGGTATATACTGTTTATTATTTTTAGGAAAAGTCCTTCTATTTCTATACTTTCTAGTGTTTTCCTTAGGAATGGGTAATGTATTTTGTCAAAGTCTTTTTCAGCATCTATTGAGATAATCATGTGATTTTTGTTTGTTAGACTGTTGATATGGGCAATTATGTGGATGGTTTTCCTAATGTTGAATCATCCTTGCATTCCTAGTATAAATCCCACCTGATCGTGATGGATAACTCTAATGATCACTTGCTGGAACTTTTTGCTAGTATTCTATTTAGGATTTTTGCTTCCATGTTCATTAGGGAGATTGGTCTGTAGTTTTCTTTCTCTGTTTTTGGTCCTCTGTTTTTGGTCTGCCTGGCTTTGGAATCAGTACCATATTTGTGTCATAAAAGGAGTTTGGTAGGACTCCTTCTTTGCTTATTATTTCAAATAATTTGTATTGTATTGGGATTAGTTGTTCTTTGAATATTTGATTGAATTCACTTGTGACTTCATTTTACCTGGTTTTTAAATTTTTTTTTGTTTTTGTTTTGAGTTTGTGTTACTTGATTTGTATATCAAAGGAGAGAGAGTGAGAGTGTGAGCACGTAATGAAAGCAAAAAAATTGGTAATACTTCTGAAATCTTTTGAAATCCTTATAGATGATGATACTTTTAGATGGACTCATTACTTTTTGTGAGCCAGAGTGAGTACTGTTTACATAATCATTTTAGCTTTCTTGAATTCCACAACACATCCTTCTTTATAATCAATTCAAAATAAAAAGGAAGAATGTCAGAATGAAAAATCTTTTGCAATAGACTGGGAAATGCTTATTTACCTTTTGAATAATATTTAATAGGGAACTTAAAGTCTTAAATTTTGACTTTAAAAGTTCATTTATTAGCCCCTTACTGTAGACATATGAGTATGTCAAATTTCATGTATGAAATATGTAATAGGTTTAGTGGACTCTCTTTGTCCACAAAAAATACACAGAAATAACCTAACAGTACTAAAATTATTTCAGTTGGTATTGCTAAGATTTGCCTAGTAATTATTTACCATAGTTCCCCATATTCTACATTGGTGAGATTGAATGTAAAGAACGGTGCTCATTGTTTTCATTACTATAGTTTAGAAACATTTATTTAAAAATATACTTTAGAAACATTCATTAAAAAACATTAAAAAACAGGATGATGAGAGAACTTTAGCTGTCTCGTGTATCTTCCAACATTGTTATTTATTACCAGTCTATTCCCTTGTCTCTCCAGACAAACATGTGCATCACCATAGATATGGACATAGATATAGTTATATACACATATTCATATAAATATATGTGTATGTATAAATATATATGTTATATTAGTTTCTATACTGGTACTATTATTAACTTGGTGGTATTCTTCTTCAATGAATCCTTAATATGAACAAACTGATCCACCCTCTTCATCTCAAAATTTAAGTTTTAGTTAAGTCCCTTTTGTAAAAAAAAATGACAGTTGTAATAAGGTAAAATTTTCAAAACCAGTTGCATCTATAACTTGCTTCTACTAGAAAAATCTAATAGGAATATTTAAAGCCAGTTCCTATTATTATTAGATTTTAAATAGTATTAAATGATTTACAAAATCAAAATGTTTTCAAAATTCAGAATGACATTCAATAATTTAACATGAAAATGATTAGTTATTAGTTATGCAATGTTAGTGTTGCATAGACAGCATGAGAAATAACTAGATGCATAGTATCATTGAACAGAAAATGAATCTTATACTTCAGTGTTTTTGTTAATTACTAAGTAATAATGAATATTCTAGTTTTCTCATGATCCAAGCCATAATCAGAGTTCCACAGATCTCTAAGTGATACTTAGCTTACAGGTTTTGAAATAACAAGTATTCTTTATATTTCTATTAGTTCTATTTGATATATTCCTACTATTTTTATCTAGAGAAATACTTTGAAAAATGATTATATGTTTTGTCTAAATAATGAATATACATAGACAATATAAATATTGAATTTGATATTAAACATATATTTATATATACATATCTCAAAAGAGAGGTAAAGAAATTTTCATCATTTAATATAGAAAAAGTACAAGGTAATCATTAATGTATGCCCTTTATGGTTCTCATACCACCTGGTTCTTGATTCCTTTATGCATCTTCTTGTTGTTCACTTGCTCAGTTGTGTCTGACTTTTTTGTGACTCCAGGGATCAGAGCATGCAGATACTGTTAATGAGGTGTTTTATTTGTGTGTGTGTGTGTGTGTGTGTGTGTGTGTGTGTGTGTGTTTTGGCAAAGATACTGAACTGAGTTGCCATTTCCTTCTCCAGTGGATTAAGACAAGCAAAGGCTATGTGATTTATTTAGGATTACATAACTGGTGAGTGTCTGAGGGCCAAATTTAAACTCATATCTTCTTGACTCCAGGTCAGTATTCTATTCATTGAGCCACCTGAATATGTGAATTGCAAAAAGAACCAGTTACTCTCTTAGCAAAAGATATTTTCAGTGGGGAGACTTCCTCCAACAAAACACTTTACAAGCATAATCTCACTTGATCCTCATTATAACCTCCTACATCCTCTTTATTATCTACAAGAAATATAGAACTAGGAGAAAATATTCAAAATTAAAAAAAAGAAATATAGATTAACTTCTTACTATGTGAAAAACATTCTTTTAGATTTTAGAGATCAAAAGCATTATGATACCCCTACAGCTAAGAATCCGAGTCTAATAAGAGAGATTAGGCAACTAATTTAATAGAAAATTCAGAATAATATTCACTAAGAATCATATAAGTGAGTAATATTATAAATACTATAGAGATTTAAAGCAATCAACCCTTATTTTATTTGCTTTTGTGAAACTAGCACCATTTTCCTATTCCTCCTTTCATAATTACCTGTTAGTGTATCTTCTCATTTTTGTCTTTTCCTTGGTCTATCTCTAGGCCTGTTCTCTATATTCTTCCCTATGATATCCTTTTCTCTTCCAGTCATCACCTCAGTTTCACCTCCTCTTTTCTAAAATCACTTATGCTTCACTGTGCCAAATCATAGTAAAATTAAAAAAAAAATCTCTCCTTCTCCCTCTCTCTGTCTCTGTCTCTCTCTCCATTGCTCTCCCCTCATGATATAGTCTTCTCTCCTACTCATCACCTCCAGTTTCTCCCTTCTTTCTTTCTTGAAAAATCAGTGATGCTTCACTATGCAAAATTCAGTAAAACTCAAGAGACCAAAAGTAGGAGAAACATAAATGAATGAGTACTTAAGCATCATGAGTCCATATGGACCTGGCAGATTGTAGCAGCCAACATAATTAGTTGGGATCCATAGAATATTAAGGGTTAAGTCAATGGGTAGGATAATAGAAACCACATTGTATATATCAATCTTAAATGAATAGTGATTCATGAAGGAAGAAAAGTATATGGCAGAAAGTGTTTGAAAGCTGTAAAATGTGACCTCAGATCAATGTGTCTCTACTTCCATGTGTCTCTGCATATCTCTGCTTTCCTTTGATATAATGTCTTACCAGCCCTCCTAAGACTCACTGTATATTCCAATAATTTATGTCTTTATCCATTTGTAGCTTCTAATGCACACATACATACATAGGCATATTTAGGCTCCTTAATGAAGATTTTATACTACCAGATGGAGATCCCTGTGTCCTTTTAGTTATTGCCTTGCTCTTGCCCTACTTCCTATTGGATTGCTGGGATTACAAGAAGTCAGCACTCCATAAAGGTTAAGAACTGACTATTCCTCTCAGTCTAACTCTGACAATTTAAATTCAGAGCATGAAGTACACTGCAGGTAACATCAGAATACTTTAGTGCACATCTGCCTCTTTTGCTTATTCCTTTCTGATTTGGGGTAATTTACTTCAGTTCTCTAATTCTCTGTTTCCTCATGTGTAAGAAGGGACTGTGGGTCCTTTAAAGTCTATCTGAAGTACAAACACCAAGACTTCTCCAGCAATTAGATTTATCAGTCAAGTTTATTCCTGTCTAAGATAAAAGCCTGCTTTTTTCGGCTCATGATATATCATGATACCTATATCAAACCATGGGTTGCCTTAGCATTTTCCAGGATAAATGGTGCTTTGAATAAGATGACATAAACATTATTAATGTTTTTATTAATGATTAATAAGTTTGTCCTCTGAGGACTTTCTGGCCACTCTAAAATTTGTAGACAGATGGCAAGTTAGTGTGTGTGTGTGTGTGTGTGTGTGTGTGTGTGTGTGTGTGTGTGTGTTTTAGAGACCTGCCATCTATTCATGTGACAGCTAAAGTTTGAGTACAGACTTTGAGAGGGATCATTATTCATTATAACTGGTGTCCTTTGGTCATTTGTCCTCTATCCTAAATACAACAAAAACATTTAATTGTGTCCAAAGTTCCTCCACCAATCAGGTACACATTTTTGGCACTCAGAACTAAGAACATCATTGTCATAGATTTCTTTAAGAACATTGTGTCCCCCCACCCTTTCTTTTTTTCTTTGTAGGTGCAATGAAAGTGGTCACATATATATCATAGCAATATCGTATAGGTTTTGTGAGCTATCTTCATGCTATTGTGCAAGTCACTTTACCTATCTGGGTTTTTGTTTCTTCATCTTTAGATAAGGAGTTTGGAATAGATGGCTTCTGAAGATCCTTAGAGTTCTGTGTCTGAATTTAGGATTAATTGAATTTCATGCAAAATTCTATAACTAAAGAGAACTTAAAACAAAACTTTATGCATCATTTCTGATGAAATTTTGTGAGTCCACATGAATGATTAGATTTTATATATGATATGCAGTAGAGTCTGGGGAGGACAAAGCAGGAACCTTTAGCTAAATTTTTTAAAAGAATGGATAACTGTGTTATTCAACTATGCTAATCAAAACTGTTAGAAGGGCATAATTGAAAATAATGGATGTCTTGAGTAAATTGAACTGGTTCCAGTTGACCTATTTCTGTAGTTGAGGATCTGAATGAAATCCAGTTACACAAATATTTGAGATGAGTACTTTAAAGCTTTGAAAGATAAAATATTGACAGCAGAAAAATTCAATCTCTGTAGCAATTTCAAAAGGTTAACTAATGCCAAGGGATGATATATTATTAGTATATATAAATAAATAAATAAATANAACTTTATGCATCATTTCTGATGAAATTTTGTGAGTCCACATGAATGATTAGATTTTATATATGATATGCAGTAGAGTCTGGGGAGGACAAAGCAGGAACCTTTAGCTAATTTTTTTAAAAGAATGGATAACTGTGTTATTCAACTATGCTAATCAAAACTGTTAGAAGGGCATAATTGAAAATAATGGATGTCTTGAGTAAATTGAACTGGTTCCAGTTGACCTATTTCTGTAGTTGAGGGTCTGAATGAAATCCAGTTATACAAATATTTGAGATGAGTACTTTAAAGCTTTGAAAGATAAAATATTGACAGCAGAAAAATTCAATCTCTGTAGCAATTTCAAAAGGTTAACTAATGCCTAGGGATGATAAATTATTAGTATATATAAATATATATATATATATATATATATGTGTGTGTGTGTGTGTGTGTGTGTGTGTGTGTGTGTGTATCAGTAAAAGAAGAGTTGGGACCAAACTCTGTATTTAAAAAGAATGAGTTATAACCAGAAAATAGATGCTATCATGGCAGAAGGGGCAATCATGTGATGGGAAAAATTATTTGAGGTATTTCAGAGTCAATATTAAAATTTTCTAATGAGTTGTTGTGAAGCAGCTTTGATTATTTGATCAACTAACCAAAAATCAAGTGTACTAATGATGCTAATAATTCCTTAATTAAGTATAGCGTTTAAAACTTTTCCATGTTCTTTTCTATGGTGGTATTTAATGATCATGACCATATTATAAAATAAGTGAGAAATTTATGAATATAGCCAATATTCAAATGAAGAAACTGAGGCATAGAAAATCATATTTACCTAATTAAGTTCATATAGCAAATTAGGGCATAGGAGAAGGTAGAATCCATATATACTGATTTTTTTATTCCTATTGTAAGTTTCTCTAAAATACTTTATTCAAGGAAAACATAATGTCTTAAGAATATGGCTGAAGGAATTGATATCAAGAAACATACTTTTGCCTCAAATTCATGTAATTCACAGTTTCTATTCACTTTTCACATTTTTGACACTAAGTGATAATTATAGCTCCTATGGGATGCCCAACAAATTTGCAGTGACAATTGACTGGATGGGGAGAAGGAACCATGTATATTTAGTATTACAACTACCAATTAAAGTCAAATGGGAAAGCAGCCAGTGATCTACAACATATTTTTATCAGAATAATTAAAGGAACTATACTTTTCTCTCACCCTGATGCCAGTGAGTCAAAGAACCTGGCAACAAAGCATCATAACAAGACCTTGATCCCCACAGAGAAGCCTAATTTAAAGGTAATGATTTGAGGTTGTGGTGGGAATCACCATTGATTCTATTAGAAGTCCAACTGTTATTTGTTAGTGCACAAGTTACTTTTGGCTGAATTGAGAAATTTGGGCAAATTAATGACTTAGATTTTGCACACAATAAATGCAAAGAAGAATGGAAGATCATCAGAATGCAGCAACGATTTTAATTGCATGTGAGAAAATAGTAAATGTGGCCACTGGCCATATGAAATATGGCTCCAAATACCTTTGGAGCTTATATGAATTACTTATTTTTTTACTTATTAAATTTTAATTACTCATTACTTTTATTTAATTAATTAATTTTTACTTATTAATTATATTAATTACTTATAGGCATTACTTACATAGGAGTCATGGTAATTCATAACCTCTATTATTGTCTCAGGGTCCTCATGGGGATAATAATGACATTTAACATTATAATGGGAATAATAATGTCATTTACAACCCAGGGTAAGGATCAAATGAAATAATAATATTTGTAAAATTTTTGTAAATAAATATTTGTAAAATATTTGTAAAATAATTTGTAAAATATGTTGTGTAGCTTAAAGAACTATATAAAATCAAGTAGTAGTTGTTGGTGTTGGTGCTATTCTTATTGTTTTTGTCACCTTTTTTTGTCATAGAAAGGCTACGTAGTCCAAGAAAGGCACAGAGTTGCTGAAAAAATTAAAATCAGCCCCAAAGGTTGGCATTCCCAAACAAGTGGGTCAAAGGTGAAGGTTCTATAGGATTTGAAAAAAATTCTAAACCAAGCAAGAATGAACATATACTATTGCTAAGGAAACTCTGAATGAAGCCATTTTCTCTCTCCCTCACTCTGTCATTCTTTGATTATTATATGGCTGGAGCCCATGGCAGAAGAGCTGACCAAGATCCTTTTAGCTAGAACTGGCGATTAGCAGTATCTAGAGTTCTAGAGTTATGAAGGTATAAGGGACCATCAGCAAAAATTTTTGAACCAAGTATTTTAATCATATATATCCTATAACAGAAAACTCATAACCTAGGGCTTTTTTTTCTCTCTTTTTCTCATCTGTCTTCATATTGCGCCAAACCGTAGCCCAAATGTCACTCCTGGAATAGACCTTTCCTCTATTTATTTACCAGTGTACATTTTGTATCTCCCAGTAGAATGTAAGCTACTTGGAGACAAAAATATTGTTTTGTTTTTGTCTTTATATCTCAAAAGCGTAGCACTCTGAGTAGTACATATTAAGCATAAATACATGATTGAAAAATTGAATTAATATTCCTTGCTTCTCTCAGGATTTCTCCTCTGAAACAAGATGACTGATGACACACTTTTAGCTCTTGGTAATTTTTAATCTACATCTAACCCCTAATATTTATTACAATAAAATGCCTTAATTAATCATATGGTGGAATTATCTGGCAGATTTTGAAAGCTCTTGTGGCAAAGGAGCTAGCTATAGATTTTTAAAAGGGGAAAATTATTTTAATTGGTTTTACTTTTTCAATCTAACAGCTCCAAGAAAGTATGTGATTTGGGGATTATTTAAAATAAATGTTATTGATTATTTTGTCTTTATATTATAGTCATGTCAATCCTTCCTTCAGTTTTGATTCATTATTTCCTTATAAAGATGAGAAAAAATAGATTTATTACAAATAGCAGCATATGGCAATAGGTAGAATATTACAGCTTAGTAGTCCATTACTTATCTACAAGTGTAGAAGTTATATATCCCATTTTCTATTTTTCAAGACTTTCATTAGTGAGGTTTTTTTTGTTTACTCAGTTTGACTTCTTTTTAATGATCTTTTCACTTCATTGTCACCATTGTATATAGAATTCTCTTACTTTTTCTGTTTCAAGTTCCATTTTCTTCTTTTTTCACCCAATTCAATATGTATTCATTGAGATTCTTTCATGTGCCTCCTTAGCCCTATCCTCAAAGCTTTAGGGATGAAACAAGGAAATAAAATGTCCCTGCCTGAGAAAAGCTCACTGTCTGCTTGGGGAAATAAGATTAACTTTCTCTGGTTGGGGAAATAAGATTAACTCATATGAAATACTTGGTAAATGAAAATATGAAGATATAATTGTGAGGTAAAAACAACACAAGTACCCTCCCTTTAGCTACTTTTAGATACAATTGCTGTCTCCCCCACAACAGTTGCTCTAAACTTCTTTTTATTTCAACTTTTCTTATATTGTTTTTTTTTTATTGTGAATGGAATTATCATTTCTGGTTTTTTTTCTGGTTAATTTTAAAGAAATTAATGAACAAATCATTTCAAGTTGGTAATTTCATTATCTTACTTCATAAGGAGAATACATTCTATTTTGGCTAGTTCGTTATATATTAACAACCAGCCAGTGAAATAGTACTTCTGGTTTTATAGCCCTCTGAGAACACCCATCAGCATTTCAGATAAAGCATAGTTTAGAAGCCAGATTACTGTTTGTTAAGTTCGATTTTTTTAGATCCCCTTCTTGACCTAGATCTGCTGTATTTTGAATCATGATTCTAATGTGATTTTTAGAACAGAACTTTTAGGAGAGAATTTATGTGACTATTTTCATATTTTTTCAGGGAAGTAGAATGGTACAAAAAGGACCAGATAGTTTCTAACAGTTAGGGAACTATGTCAGAATAGCAATAAATCTCAGCAAGAAATGAAAAGTTGTGGTGATACTTTAAATGGAATAGTAACTTGGCCAGCAGTATATGATTATATGATTTGTTTCAAATAAGTGGAAACCCCTCAGTGGTCTAATAGCTATTTTTCTCCCCAAAATCCATGGGAGGGTAAAAGAAGGGATTGTATGATAAGCCAATGACTTAAAAAAATACAGTATACATCTTCATGTTCCAAAGCAAGCTGTTTGATTATCTAAAAGGAAAGATCTCTTGAGATGAATGTATTCATTAATCTGCTTTGAGTTATTTTCTTTAAGTCATAGTCATCTGCAAATTAAATGACTCCTTTAAAGTCAGCTGCTATTACTGGGTTTCCTCATGAAGTAGGAAATTTTTGTTGTTAGAAGCCCCAAATCAAATGGTATTAAGTATATAATTGTCTTTATTTTGAATCTAAATATATGTTGGACAAGTCAAATTCCTTTTTGAATATTCTAGTTTTGATTAGAAGGTTATGCTGCAAAAAAATATATGCCCCCTTCTCCCCCCTCCAATTAACCCTTCCTGATTTCAGTCTATTGTTGTTAATGTTGAGGCAAAGATGATGATTTTTATATGCATTGAGTCTGGTAACCTGAATATAGTTGATCTCAAAGCCAGGAAGATCTGGATTCAAGTTCTGCCTCTGTGACCACAGGCAAGTCATTGAATATTTTGTTTTGTAGTTAACTCATTAAGTTGCAGATATCATATCAATTTGCTTTTGCAAAAGGAGTTAAATCATTAGGAATCTTCCTTACCAATTACATCACAGGTCTAACACTTTCTCCTTTGAATGTACACAATTCAAAAAGCTTAACTTATCACTATTAATTTTATATTTTGTTTTAAAAATATTTTGCTATTTATATATTTATATTTCTATATATTTTATTTTACAAACATGTTGCCCTTTAGTATTCCTCCTTTTACAGAAAATAGCAGAGGTTTTCAAGGACATCTGGGAGGCTTGTTAATTGTTAATGAAGAATAATAAATTTAACAATGATTTTTTCACCTATATTTCCAAGTCAATAGCAACATATTACTTCAAATTGTAACATCCATTATTAGCCTGACTTCTTCTTAGAAGGAACTTTACTTGTTCCTTCTAAGAATAATATTTTCAATAGAACTACTTTAGTTGTACTTTCTCTAATCATTTTTAATCATAAAGAAGGAAATAAATGAGTGATTTCAATATATTGTCAACTTTGATCCGTATTAGTTGAAAGTAGAATGTAGTCATAGGGAAAAGCATAGGGCTGGAAAAAGAACAACTACCATAATTATAATTTTATCCCATGCATGACTCTGGGCAAGTCACCTTTTTTTGCTTGGGCTTAAGTTCTCTCACTGAGAATGAGATATTTCAACTAGATCACCAAAAATATTACCTCTTGTTTCTATGATTCTGTCATATTCAGTAGGTAGTGCATGATAAGAAGTAAGGAGGAGGCTTATAAAATAAAAATTATAAGTAATTATTACTAATAATAAGGAGATAAGCAATAAAATAAAAATATAGTACCTTGTAATTTGTAAAGCACTTTTTTCCCATTAGTATCACCTTTGATTCTCAAATAACCCAATACACCAAGTCTTGGAACTATTATTATCAGGATATATTTTCCAGGAAAGAGAACAGAGAGTTTTAATTATTTGCCCATAGCCAAACATTGAGCATCAAAAGTAGGTTTTGACCTAAGTCTTTCCAATTCTAAATTAAGTGCTCCATTTAGTAGGTCATGTCATTAGTAAGTTAATTAGATAGAACTTCATTTTAATATATTATAAGGCTTTACTGTTATATCATCTTCTCTGTCTTCTAGAACATGAATACAATGATCTTTTGACTATGTAGTCAAAATTCTTAAAAATATACCATCTTTACCTCAATGAAATTCAGTCTTCTTGGCTTGTACAGATTATACCCAAAGAATTTAGAAATGTTGAGCTTTAGTTCAGTTTTAATAGATGTTTTCATTTTTATTTCCCTTTGCACAACAAACTTTCATTTTATATTTTCTTCTATTTTTCTATAAAAAGAACTTTGGATTTTATACCTCACCCTTCTATACAACCTACCAATTAATATTTATTATTCATATAATTTTTCTAGTATTGCTTTATTTCACAAAGAACTGTCAGATAGCCAATATTGTTTCTAATAAATTCTAGTATTGTTATATTTCATAAAGAAATTATAGAGTACCCATATGATGTCAATTAATTTTTCTCCTTTCCTGGCTGGAAATTTTAAATTACATGAAGCAATAAGGAGGAATAATAGTAATTAAATTAAAAAGTAATTACTACTATTATTATTTTAGTTTTAGAATTCATTACACGACTTTAAACAATAATACTTGTATGCTTCCTTTTGAATTGTTTTGAATGAGGCAGTAGAGTATAGGTGCAAAGGATATTAGGGGTCCATGGCTTGAGGTTTAATTCCTGGCTGTACCACTAACTACCTGTGGGATTTGATCATGTCACCTCAATTTTCTAGGCTTCAGTTTCTTCATCTGTTATGTGTATTTTTGGACCACAAAATGTCTGAGGTCTTATTCTAATATTAGCTTTCGTTCCTTGAACACAAACTAACAGGTTCTAAGAAAGAAACTTCAGTGGTAACAGAGTAGTCAAAATTCAATTAAAAATATTGACAAAGTAGTAAAATACATTACCCATGTCATCATCCATATCACAGTATTCAATATTTACTCAAAAAGTTTAGCTCTGGCCATGCCACTTCCCAGCTCATTAAGCACATGCCATTCTGTGTTCTCTTGATTATCAAATAACATTTCATTTCTTTATTATTTAAAGCTCTTCACAAATGGGCTTTAATTCATTTGTCCAGTCTTACAGTGTATTTTTTCCTTTTATATACTCTGCAGTTTAACTAAATTAGCCCGTTTTAATATTTCTCGTTCAGTACTCTGACATCTTTCCATAGACTGCCCTCTCTACCAACTTGAAATGAATTCTGTCCTGCCCTTTAATAATATCTAACATTTATATAGTACTTACTATAGACTATGCTCTGTACTTAACAATTATTGTCTCATTTAACAGTTGGAAAACCAAGGCAAACAAGAGTTAAACAATTTTCCCAAAGCCACTAGGCTAGTAAAATTCTGAGGGCAGATTTGATTTTGGGTCTTCCTGGATCCAGATCCAATGAATTATCCATTCCTCTGTATTGATGCCCCTTTAATTTTTAGAATCCCTACCTTCCTTCCAGGGTGAACACAAGATTCATTCTAATTCTTAGATGTTCACTTCCTTGACCTTTGATAATTGTTGTTGTTTTTCAGTCATTGTCTGACTCTTCATGACCTCATTTGGGGTTTTCTTGGCAAAGATACTAGTTTGACATTTTCTTCTCCAGATCATTTTACATATGAGGAAAAAGAGACAAAAAGTGTTAAGTATCTTGCCCACAGACATCTAGAAAGTTCATGTCTAGTTTTTAAATCAGATCTTCCTGACTCAAAGCCTGGATCTCTATCTATTGTGCCATATAGTTGCCCTTTGAATTATCATCTACGTATATTTTTCTATTTTTATATCTTTGTCTACATTATTATTTGTGGATTTTTTGTGGTTGTGCCACTCTCCCTAATAAACTTTATGCAATTGGGAGTAGGGTTTGTTTTGTTTTGTTTTGTTTTTCCTTGTGCTCTCTATAACCATACTCAACGTAATTTTTTATAATTTTCATTAAACAAATATAAGTAACAAATAGAAATCATCCTCTCCAGATCACTTTGCAATTGGTAATCATAATTGATACTACATTGAAGAAAGATTTTGATATTAAGTAAAATTTACATTTTATGTGCAAATTGATATCTATCAGGCAACATCAATATAAACTTCACAGAATCAGAGAATAATAGATTTAGAAGGGTCCTCAGAATTCATCTCTTCCAATCAAACCTGATCATAACTCACTATACATTAGTGTCAGCAAGTGGTAGTTCCCTACTTCCAGGTTTCTAATGAGGATACATTCATCACTTGTGTGGGCAACTGACTCCATGTCTCAATAGTCCAAGGGTATTTTTTCTCTACTTGAGCACAGGAACTTAAATATTTATTACATAGTATGTCTGTAATAAATTTTTATTGTTCAGTCATTTTAGTCATATCCAACTTTTTTTGGTCCCATTTGAAGTTTTCTTGGTAAAGGTATTTGTCATTTTCATCTCCAGCTTATTTTTATAGATGAGGAAACTGAGGTAAACAGGGTTAAGTGATTTGCCCAGGGTCATACAGCATGTATCTGAGGCCAGATTTTATCAGTTCTTCCTGACTACATACAGAACTTAGCTATGTATATGACAGCTAGGTGGCATAGAGGATAAGGATAAGGAAGACTCCTCTTTGTGACTTCAAATCCTGGCTGAGACACTTACTAGTACTGAATTTTGTGACCAAGAAAAACAAGCTTAACCCTGCTACTACAAGATAACTGGCCTCTGTTTCTTTGAGGAATGATTATTTAAGATGAGAAGTAGTGAGAAGTGATAAAGGCTTAAATTAGTACTTCAGCAGGTAAGCAGAGAGCTGGGGGAAATCATATGAGGTACTGCTGCCTTGTCATCTTGTGTAATTTGTCATCTTTATTTTTCTCCTACAGATGTACTAATTATTGCCTTGTTAAAGTACCTGGTACTTGGGAAATTGGAAATGAATGAAAGGAAAAATCTATATTGTAATGAATTCAGAAAGAAGAAATTATTTTATGAAATATAAAATATGTTGATATTTTCCATTCAAATTCAATTTTGTTATTTACTTTATGTTGTAAGGGAAAACACATTTCCAATTTCCTATGTAAAATGAGTTTTTTTCTTTTCTATTAGATAAGAGGTCATTTTTTAACACATTAAACGATTATACAGTTTCTGCAATTGAATTTGTGTGGTCATCTGAGTATAATCTATTTAAAATAAAATAAGCATCTATTTGGTTGGAAGCTAATTTCAAGGAACTGGGTAAAGGCTGATAGAAAAGCACAAAATGTTTTCTTTAACCTCTGTTTTTCTCATTTATAAATATGTGAAGGGTCTTCTTGATCTCCTGAGCACATTTCCTATCTTAATTTGTCATTTCAATCCAAAATGAACATTGGCAAAGCATGTAATATATTCATTGTGATATGTTCAGTGCTACAGATGCACAGAGAAAATGAAAAACAAGCTTGGTCTCCAGTAGGTCTATATCCATTTAACCATCTTTCTTCCTTCCTTCCTCCTTTCCTTCCTTCCTTCTTTCCTTCCTCGCTTTCCCTCCCCACCCTCTTTCTCTCAATAACATGATAGGAAGGAATAAATAGTTATGATTTGAAAATGTTGATTTTTAGATGCGTTTAGGTAGAGATGTCTTCCATGCAACTGATGATGCAGGGCTGAAGTAGGATAGAAGAAAGTTTTGTGGTTGAATATTTGGTAGTTCTCTGCAGAAAGATGAAAACCGAAATCAGAATCAATCATGTTGACAGAACAAAACCTAGGATATAATTTTGTAGGAAGTCCATGTTTGGAGGGCACAGTATGGACACTTTATAACAAATGGTTCTAAGGACCACTGGTCAGACTGATATGAAGAGAATGAGGAAAACAATGTCATGAACTCATGAAGGAGAACATTCGCTGCAGAGGATTGTCCACAGTGTTAGAAGATGTAAAGAAATATAGAATGATTGCAACTGAGAAGAGGCTATTATATATGGGGCAATGAAAAAAATCCTTATCAATATTGCCTTGGAGAGACAAATGCCAGTCAAATGGTTTTATTAGAAGCCATATTATAAAGTGTGGATAAATGAGTATGAAGATGTCTTTTTCTTGGAATTTTTCTATGAAAGGGAGTAGAGGGATGAAAGACAGCTTGAGAGGTTTGAGATGTCAAGTGAAGACCTTTTCTATGAATGGAGTAACCATGACAAGGTCAAAGACAGAAGGAAAAGAGACAGAAGATAAGGATTATAAGATCTTGAGTATAATAGATATCTTATGCAGCCCAATCTATGACAATGACTTGGGCAATGGTTGTTGAGATTTGCCCTTCATTAAATTGCCTGGAAAGGCTAAGGATGGCTCCTGAACATTAACTCATTATTTTTAGATATCAGAGAATTAACCAATGAATTTATCTAACCCTTTCTTGTACTGGCTCTGGAGATCTATTAGCAAACTAACCTTGAGTCTCAGTTGTGGACCCACTGACTGTCATTATTAAAAGTTATTATTAAAAGAGAAAAAAAAGGAAGACATAGGCTTTTTTCCTCGATAAAAACAATATTTTTACATGTCTAGTATTCCCTAAGGAAAATCTCTAATATGACTTAGAAATTATATATTATAATTAAAGAAATTATTCTTGTGCTCAAGTCATTTATATTTAGGCTTGTCTAGATTGTGAATATTTAAACCAAATTACAATGTCCTTGACATAGAGGGAAACAAATACTTTAACTACTATTCAGTTATCTGACCTAGATCAATATTTGAAGTTATTTTATATCATTTCCAAGGATATTGCTATCTCAGGATTTTTCCCAATCCTCATTTGTGCTTTGTAACACTGTAAAGGGAAGGGAGAAAGAGAAGGAAAGAAAAGCAGGAAGGCACAGGGAGGGACATAGATCGATAGATACATAGATAGAAAGATATAGACTCATTTGAGAGCAAGATTGTTTTTCATTTTGTTGAGCATATGACCTTGAACATATGTGCAAAGCATACAGACATCGTAGAAGTAGTCATGATGGAAGAAAAGCCTGAGAAAGTGATAGTGACATCAATATCACCATCTACTCTGGCCAAAGAGTAATATTTTCTGACGACCTTGGGTCTAAAGCTCTGGTTCCCTGCTTGACTAACATTTTTTTTACCATTTATTAATATTCATTATTGACTAACATTTTTAATGTAGTCGAAGAGGTATGATTTGATCTAACAACTGCAATGGTTCCTGTAGGCCTTAATGTGCCTTTTATTTATTCAAAGGTACAAAATCCATTTTTGTAAAAACTGATGATTGATTGATTATATTATAATAAAATATTATTTAAGAAATTCATAAGGAACTATCAATTTAGTGTTCCATGCTATCTCAGAAAGATAGATTCCTTATGGGTAGGTAAAGAAATATTGGTGAATATATTGATGAAAAATATGTGGGATGAAAAGATAGAGAATAAAGAAAACATGGAGTGTATATGGGAAAATAAAATATGGATAGGGAGCATGAAATATGGATAGGATATTAATATGATCAAAATGAGATTGCTTCCATATTATCATGAGCCTTGAATGTTAGGAAAAAAGCCATTTGAATTTTACTTTTAGATTTTTTTAAATGGATCTATTGAAATATTTTGAGCATAGGAGTAGTACATCTTCATCCAAAAAAACAAGTCTTTAAAGACGTGAAAGATAGTTTTCAAAGGAGAGAGAATAGAATTTAGAAGACATGCTAGAAGGATATTATATAAGTTGAAGTATGACATAATGGGGAGAAAAATAAGGCAAGTGGCACTGATGGGATTAAAATGGATACCAGATATGCTATAGAGATAGTATGTATGAAAAAACATAATTTGAGATATTAGAGAAGAGGAATAAGAAATAATCAAGAAAATACAAAGGCTTGGTATATGAAAGAGTGAGAAGATAATGACAAAAACAATAAAACAAGAATGAGGAACCTTTAGGAAAAAAATAAAAACAAAAAACTCACTATTGGACATTGAGTTTGAAATATCAGAAATCCTGTAGAGGTCCCCTTTATGTAACTAGAGATGAAACTTAGTACTTGAGAGATTGTTATTGGATACACACAAATAGGCATTCTCAGATCATCTATGTTGAAGTGAATGAGATGAGCAGGAGGGCTTGCATAGAATATCAGATAAAAAACTCAAGTAGTCAAAGAGTACCTAATTCCAGAGAGATATTTTTTCTATGTAGAAAAGAATACAAGTAGAGAATATGTGTTAAAAGTTAAAGGACAAGACAATATTCAGAATGAGATAATGACCTATAGAGTCACAGGTTGTAGAAAAGGCAAGAAGAGTGGGGATGGGAAGATATCACTGAATTTGGTAACTAGAGGATCATTGATGACACAGAAAGACATTTTGGTAGACTTATAGGCACAAAAACATATTTAATGGGGAGGAGGAAGTAAACAAAATATAGGAATTGTATGTGGACAACCACTTAAAGGATTTTGGAGATCTAAAAATATTTATAGAATGACAGGATGAAACCAGTAATGAGGAAAAGAATGAAAACATATAAGAGAAAGGGGATGTCTCCTGAGGAGATTCATAGTAGAGTTTAGCACAGGTAAAGGGATTCCCTTTACCCAGGAGTAAAAGAAAAAATCCTACTCTGAGGACAGAAAAGAACAAAGATGAAAATGTGGGTGGGTGATATGTATGAAGAAAAATTGAAGCAATGAAGGAAGGAGGGAAGGATGGAAGAGGGAAGGAAGGCGGGATGCAGGGATGGAGGGAAGGATTGAAGGAAGAAAGGAGAGGAAGGAAGGAATGAAGGAGGGAAGGAAGAAAGGAGGGAATGAGGAAAGAAAGAAGGAAAGGAGAGGAAGGAACAAAGGAGGGAAGGAAAAAAGGAGGGAGAGAAGTAGGGAAGGAATGAAGGTGAGAGGGAAGGAAGGAGGGAAGGAACAAAGGAGGGAAGGAAAAAAGGAGGGAGAGAAGGAGGGAAGGAATGAAGGAAGGAGGGAAGGAGGAAAGGAATGATGGAGAGAGGGAAGGACAGAAAAGGGAAGGAAGGAAGGAGGAAATGAAGGACAGAAGGAAGTAGGGAAGGAGGGAGGGAGGGAAGGAGAAAAGGAGGGAAGGAATGAGGGAAGGAAGGATGGAGGGAGGGAGGGAAGGAAGGAGGGAAGGAAGGAGGGATAAAGGGATGGAGGCAAGGAAGGAAGGAAGGAAAGAGGGAAAGAGGGAAGAGAAATTTTGTTAAAACTTTTTTGTGTTCCCAGAATTGTGCTAATCCCTAGGAATATGAATACAAATAAAAAGGACACTCCCTCAAAGAGATTTCTTTCAACTAGGGGAAGACAACAAAAGATATATGAAATGGGGATTCCCATATAGGGGACATGACTTTCACATCCAGAATGCCAGGGAAAAGGTCAGAGAAAGAAATTAAAATATGGGTTGGACTAGATCAGTACTCAGGAACCTATTCTGATTTCGAATGCCCACAGGACAAATTCAAGTTGTTAGTGAGTCCCTGCTTTACTGGAGACATCTGAGTTAGGAAGTGCTTGCTTTGGGTGGCTGGAGAGAGGGGCAGGGCATGCAAAAAATGTCCTGGGTGCTGGGAAGAAGGGGAATGAAGCAGCTCCTCAAGTAACTGCTCTGTGCCAACATTGGACTAGATGGTCATTTGGGTCCTTTCTAACTAAAATGTATATTTTTTTGACATTTCAAATAATTATCCGAGAAGGAGTAATGGTTCTTAATACCACGTATATGTTAAAACTGTTGTCTAAAGGGAGAGAATAACCTTTCACAGTAGGATAAAGTTTAACATGGAGGGATGGAGGGAAGGAGGTTTTTTGTTTGAGGTAATGTAAGTTTGATCATTGGACAGACCAAAAACACTTCAATGACTCACTTCTCTGTCCTTTCCTAAAAATTAGGTTAAGGTCCTCTAAATTTTATTTTGAACATTATTTTACTTCCTATTAGTATAAACCAGGAAATTAGTAAAAATAACAAAAGAGAAACCTTTGTTCTTTGGAGTCTTCATTTATAGGAATGATAATTATTGGGAGGTATATATTTTATTTAAATACTCAGAAAGGTAATACTAATGTTATTTGAAAAGCTACATTTTGTTTTCATCTTTCACAATTGTGTGGAACAATGAGATACTGGTAAAACACTTAGTGCCTGACATGTAATAGGTGCATAATAAATGTTTATTATCTTTCCTTTTCCTTTTAAAAATAGAGCCTCCCTTTTTAATGAATAATAGAATTCTTCCTATATTTCCTACTTTATGTGAATATGGATGAGTTCTCTATGAACTAAATTATAAACTCCTTCAGATTAAGGATTGCATCTTAATCTTGTATTCTTCTCTCTAGCCCTTTCCATGTATGGGGCCAAGAACAAGCCTGACTAGGAATTTTGGCTTGGAGCTCTTCATGGAACAGGTATGACAATGTCAGGTTTATTAATATGCAATAGGAATTAAAACTGGACTTTGTATGAAGCCAGAGAGTTACTAATAGATAACATGCTAGACATGTCCAAATACCAAAGACAATTCCAAGGTTCAGAATATCTGTCATCAGCTTGTGAATATAGGGATTCAAATGTGTAGCATCATCAAGTTCAATCAAAATCTAGGAAAAAAACTCAGTAACTATAAAGGGCAATGTTAGTGATTCATCAACATTAAGAATTGGGGTTTATTTTGGAATATTTATCCCAACTAGTAATAGCAATTAAGTTATTTTGATAACAATAAATAATTATTTTAATTTCATTTTAAAATTCATCAATAATAACATAATATCATCATTACATAAATATCCCATATGCATTTAAGTTTCACAAAGTAGATCTTAAATAGATTGTTTCATTGGATTTTCACAAATAGTCCATGATTCAAGTGCTACAGATATGATTTTCCTCATATTACAGATGTGGAAATGGAGGCTAAAATATTAAATAACTTGCCTAGGGCCATAGCAAGTAATTGAGGCATAACTGAAAGCCAAGTTTTATTGACTTCAAGCTCATTTTCTTTCTTGCATGTCAAGGGAGTATATATTCTATATATATATATATTTGCATTAATCCTAAATATATTTAGATATTTAGCACACTTTTTCTTTTTTTGAAAGGACTCCACCATTAGATTTTTCTTTGTTTTTATTTTTACTTTTCATAAACCCTTACCTCCTGTCTTAGAATAAATACTTAATATCTGTTTTCTATATATATTTTAGCACACTTTTTGTTTTTTGAAAAGACTCCATCATTAGATTTTTCTTTCTTTGTTTTTTTTTTCATAAATCTTACCTTCTGTTATATAATACATACATAGTATCAGTTCTAAGGCAGAAGAATGGTAAGGGATAGCCAATTGAGGTTAAGTGACTTGCCACAGATAAGAAGTATCCACCAAGCCACCTTACTTCTCCTCTACCCTTAGGTACTAACTGTTAATTTAAAACCAAATTAAAAGAAAACAAACAAATTCAAAATGTGGCTACAAAGCAGTTGCTGTATAATTGTGTCTGTAATGATCCATGTTCATCATAAAATCATATTTTAGTGCTACTTCTTTTCAACACCATGACGAAAATAAGACCACCAATGGAATGCTTTTAGAATTAATACAACATCCTTCAACTTTTCACCTTATCATATTTTTAAATTTCTCAAAGATATACAGTATTCAGGATTGTGGCAAAGTCATCTCTGATGGCATCAATCATGCTACATTATCAGTGTTACAGAAAATCAATCTTCAAACATATATTAATTACTTACAATATTCCTGGGACAATGGTTGGCATTGGAGGAACGAGTAAGTCTTACTGTCAAGTAGCTTACATCTTATTGGGTGAAACAGCATGTACATGCATACATAGGTCTATACAAAATAAAAACTAGGTGATTAAATATAAGGTAGTTCAGCAGGGAGACCACTGGCTTTTGGGGGGATCTGGATAGGGCGCATGTAGAATGTGCTGCTTGAGCTGTATCTCGAAGGAAGAGAATTCCATGAGCCCAAATTGAGGAGGGAGTCTAGTATATTCCAGATAGTATTCATTGATTCTGTAATGTGTCCTCATCATCAGTGACCCCTTAATGAAGAAGCTTGCAGTTGGACCAATTGGTCCCTTGCAGTGTAATCAGAGTTTAGCATTTTCCCAAGGTAATTATCAAAGGGTAAGGGAAACCCAATCACTGAAAGACAAAAAGGGCTCCTACAGAAAAAGTGAATCTGTAACAATAATGATTTTTTGTTATAATTCATTCTTTCTTACTTGTTTCTCTCCATCTCTGCCAAGTCAGGGCATCCAGAGGGATGGCACCACCTCTGAGAGGATACTGAAATACTGAAGAAAAAAGGGGGACCAAAATGATTGGAAATGGGTTGTATTGGGGGAGTTTGCTCACAAACCTAGTCCTGGGCAGCATCAGGACAATGGCAGATCTCCACACCACATTTTGACCAGACCAGATATTAGATATAAAGAGAACAGAGAAGGCTTAGTGCCAAGAGATGGTCACAGGTCATGTTTTTAGTTCTTGTTCCCATCAAACACCACCTCTTAGCACTATTTTATACCACTGTAGATGTACTGTTTTGAGGGCTCCCTCCCTGTTGGCAGTGATGAAATTACTGGTGCTCCCTGTTGATATCTGTTAGGTACAGTCAAATTCAGAATGGAAACAAAAGACTACCGCATACCTTCGCACTGCTGGCACTAGAAATTACTTTTCCAACTCCATAGTTCTGCAATCGCAGACTTCTTGCCCCCCCCAAGAATGCATGTCAGTACAATTTTCAGTAATGATTTTCTGACATTTTGTGTTTCTGTTTTCTCTATCCCTCCTACATCTCTCCCCTCCCCAAGATGGCTGATAATAAATAAATGCTGTACATATATTATCACATAGTACATATTTCCATGTTCATCATCTTAAGAAAGGAGACATAACATTTATACTAGAGAAAAAATCAATGAGGAAATAAAGTGAAGAAGGTATTTGTATCTTCATTCAGATTCCATCAGTTCCTTCTATGATGTGTAGATAACATTTTTCATCATGAGTCCCTTGGAGTTGTCCTGGATCATCCCATTATTGATACTAGTTAAGTGATTCACAGCTGATCATTGTATTTTGTTCCTGTTATTGTGAACTCTAGACTTTATATACTAAGCTTGGTAAATGAGCCACCCATATACTCTGGCCTCCAGCCCTTTGTGACACTACCTTGTCTCCAGATATCCAGGTTAAGATATATAAGAAAGAATGGATATCATTAAAACTTTCCAAAAATGGTGAACAAAAAATTCATTTCACTTTAATTTAAAGTGTGGGGCATCGGGGGCAGCTGGGTGACTCAGTGGATTGAGAACCAGGCTTAGAGAGGGGAGGTCCAAGGTTCAAATCTGGCTTCAGACACTTCCTGGCTTTGTGACCCTGGGCAAGTCACTTAACCCCCATTGCCTAGCCCTTATCACTCTTCTGCCTTAGAATCAGTTGATTCTAAGACAGAAGGTAATGGTTTTTTTAAATGATAATAAATAAAGATATATATGTTCATATCCATTATAAAATTAAGTGCTATTGAAACCTTACAGTTCCAAATAGCATTGTTCTTAGGACCAAAGAAACTGATTTTCAGAAACTATGGAATTTAAAAGTGTTTCTTTAAATTAAAAAAAAAAACCTTGAAACACAAACCTACAAAATTAGCATTTAATCATTAAAGGACAGCTTGGACTTCCATGTGTACTCCCCTGGGAGAATCTCAACATCTCTATATGCTACAAGAAGCACACATTTGTTCACTTGAGAGTGATATGTATGTGTAACTATATAGAAGCAGGAAAGGATAGATTTATAGCAGCTAACATTTCCCAGCATCTTCAGCTCTTAGCATCACCTCAAATAGGATATTAGTTTTTTTATTATTATTACTTTAATTTTTTTTTATTTTTTAGAAAAAATTTTCCATGGTTACATGATTCATATTCTTTCTCTCTCCCCCAACCTCCCCATTACACCCCCCATAGCTAACACCAATTTCCACTAGTTTCTGCATGTGTCATCGGACAAGACCTATTTCCATATTATTGATAATTGTTCTAGGGTGGTCATTTAGAGTCTATATCCTAATCGTGTCCACATCAACCCATGTGTTCAAACAGTTTGGTTTTCTTCTGTGTTTCCACTCCTGTAGTTCTTCCTCTGAATGTGGGTAGCATTCTTTTCTATAAATCCCTCAGAATTGTCCTGGGTCATTGCATTGCTGCTAGTACAGAAGTCCATTAATTCGATTTTACCACAGTGTATTGGTCTCTGTGTACAATGTTCTCCTGGCTCTGCTCCTTTCACTCGGCATCAATTCCTGGAGGTCTTTCCAGTTCACGTGGAATTCCTCCAGTTCATTTTTCCTTTGAGCACAATAGTATTCCATCACCAACAGACACCACAATTTGTTCAGCCATTCCCCAATTGATGGGCAGACCCTTGTTTTCCAGTTTTTTTGCCACCACAAAGAGAGCAGCTATAAATATTTTTGTTCTTGTCTTTTTCCCTATGATCTCTTTGGGGTATAAACCCAGCAGTAGTAAAGCTGGATCAAAGGACAGGCAATCTTTTAGCGCTCTTTGGGCATAGTTCCAAATTGCCATCCAGAATGGTTGGATCAATTCACAACTCCACCATCAGTGCATTAATGTCCCACTAAAATAGGATATTCTTGAAGAAGCTTAAAAATCTCATGGAGTAGGACAACATGGAAAGTTATGGTTGTAAAACCCACCATGAAAGAGAGCTAGAACAGCATATATTACTTCACGTCATCATTTTCAAAAATATAAAGTTATCATTATGGTACTTGCTTTTGGAAACTAAAAATTAATTCTATATGTTGGAATAACATTTGTTTAAAGAATATGTACAATTCAACAAATATTTAGCAAATTAATACCATATTTAATGGATTGCTTTATAGTAGGTTCTATGGGAAATTCAATGATGAATGATGTAAGTCCTTTCCCTCAAGGAGATTACAATCCATCAAGGAAGACAAGGTATTTACATCAGTAATTATAGCACAATGAGAAATATTAAAGTATAGAAAGATTGTACAAGGACAAAGATGAGTTACATAGTCTTTCAGAGGAAGGATATGTCACTTCCTGCTTCTGAGATAAGAAGAAATTTGGTCAAAGGGTAGAATTTGAGTGAGCACTTGAAAAATACATAGGAACTAGACTGGTGATTTGAGGAAATTCAGAGAATATAGAAAGAAATTCCTCAAGAATCCATATTGATTATTAAAAAGTTTGATAAATAAAAAAAGAAAATACCCTATTTCTTCACCACTCCCAAATGTAATGAAAAATATTTTTATGGTCTTTCAAAGATATTACTACAATAACAACTCTATTTTCACTCTTCCGCTTGCATTGGGTAAGTCACTGGATATAATCCAGGAAAGCCTGGTTCAAATTCTATTTGATTCATATTAGTGGTATGATGAGTAAGTTACCTTACTTACTTCAGTCTTCTCAGGTCTAAAATGGGGGTTAATATTATCTTTACTGTTTACTTCATTGAGTTATTTTAAGGCTCAGAAGAGAAAATATTTATTAAGCTTATTTATTATAGTTAAGAAAAATACTTCATTTTAATGTTCTTTAATATTGAGTAAAATCTTGTTTCTACTTTCTCATTTGAGAAAGTTACTTTGCATTTGAGGAAAATATTGCATCTATTTGTTTTTATCAAATAGATGAGGAAGCAGTTTGAGTAGAGTGATTAGCTGCAATTAGGTGATGAGAAGGCCAGGTGGTTTGAATAAGTAAAGATCTTGCAAGTACAGGGACATCCACAGGTTCAAGTGGTTTTCTCTGGGGGAAAAAAACCAAAAAAATCCTCTCCACTTTCTCCATTCAGTAGCCTCTCCATGGTCTGAGTAAGTGCTGGAAGGTGCTGGCTTAGAAAGGAATGAGATTTTAAATATCTCATTGATGTTCATGTTGAAGCCACTCATGACAAGACTTGAGTAAGACTGCATTTAAATTAATTTTAAGTGAGTGTCTCATTTTAAATGAAGGAATAGTATAGTCCCGTGATTGGCTCCTTAGACATCTGGCTTGGGAGGGGATTGTGGTATATGTTGTTTAGTTATGTTCTGTGTGTGTGTGCATGTGCAGGTAGGAAGGGAAGGCAGGAGAGAAAGGGGAAAAATCTACATATGACAAAGTTCTAGTTTTTAACTTCCCATATTCATATTCATCGTTGTCCAACAAAATGCTGATCTACTTATATTCATTAGTTAAAATACAGATAAATTATTTTATATTATAAAATGATAGTGCTTTAAGGTTGCAAGAACATTTTATGTGTATTTTTATAGTTTAATAAGGATAATAGAACATTTGAAAAGAAAGAGACAATTTCTAGTCTATCCTAACTCATTTTACACTTGAATAAACTGAATCCCAGAGAGGATAAACATGGGTTTGACAAGAATGTTAGACTTTGAATGATTAAGAATTAAATTGAAATACTATATCTGACATTTACTGCCATTGTGACCATCATTTAAACTGTTTAAACCTAACTTTGTTCTTTTGAAAAGGAAAATAGGGGGCAGCTGGGTAGCTCAGTGGATTGAGAGTCAGACCTAGAGACAGGAGGTCCTGGGTTCAAATCCGGCCTCAGACACTTCCCAGCTGTGTGACCCTGGGCAAGTCACTTGACCCCCATTGCCCACCCTTACCACTCTTCCACCTATGAGCCAATACACAGAAGTTAAGGGTTTAAAAAAAATAAAAAGAAAATAATAATAGTAATAAAAAGAAAAATAGGAGGAAGATGAGAACATTTCCAGGTAGGGAATAAAGAAAGGCATTGAGTTGAACTCTGAAAGGAAACAAGAGAGAGGAGAGAGAGAGAGAGAGAGAGAGAGAGAGAGAGAGATTCCTAATATGTGTCTACTTAGCTCCATACCTTAAAATTACCAAGTGAGAAGATGAAGAAGAGCAGTCCTGGAGGGGTATATACTCTAAGTCTGGAATGGTGAACCTTTTAGAGACTGAATGCCTAAACTGCAACCCTCATACCTCATGTGAGCTTCTCTCTTACCCCAGATAAGGTAGGTAGGAGCATTCCTTTGGGCAGAGAGGGGAGGTGATGTAAGAAATGTTCTCAGGCATGGTGGATAAGGGGAAGGGAGCAGACCCTTCCCACACAGGCTGGCACACATGTCTTAGAATTGCCAACATGGCTAAGTGAGAGAGCAGGTATAGACTGACAATACAAAACAAGGATATAGTCATAATTGGGGAAATTCAATTGGAGCTTTGAATAGATTGCACTGCTGCTCCATTCCTTCGACCCAGTATCCACAAGGCAGGACATAGAGCCCTGCTGCTACTTTTCTTTGATCTAATAGATAAGACCTAGGAAACTGAGAGGCATTCCTAGAGGTTGAGAGTCTTAAAGGACTCCTTGCCCAACACTTTATGAGGATAAGATGGGTTCAAATCCCACCTCTGACTTTTAGCCATTTTGTGGCGCAGACAAATTGCTTAGTTTCCCAGATTATCAGTTTCCTCAAAATTGGATGAATAATGCTGGGACCTATCTCATGGGGCTTTCCAGGATGACATGAGATAATGTATATTAAGTGCTTTACAAAATTTAGGATCTTATATAGGTCAATCCTTTCCTTATATAAAATTTGTTGCTAGCTGAATAAATGGAATTAGAATTGCACTCCTTTACAAAAACACATATGGGGATTAATTCCTTGGACTGTTTTTAAAATCACATTAACATCAGGATTTTCCTATGGGTAGCAATGTGTGGAAAATTTCAACAACCTATGACATCTCACAACTCTGATTAACAAAGGCTGTGGTATAACAAGCAAACATGAGTGAATGTTCTGCTTCCAATATTGTAATTGCAGTCCATATTTTTTCTTCTCGATACAACATGGCTAATGACTATCTTTGGGAAGGCTAGCCAGTGGCATACAATTGAATGTTAGAGAATTTCAGATAAATTGCGAATTGAACATTGATGTCATATTTTCCATCCCACCTCCAACTCCTGGTTTGTTTCCAATTAATATTTTTGCACTCTCTATTTTTTAAATGTGGTATCTGTCTCAATTTGGACTCTTTAAACTTGCTGCTGTTTCAAAATCCTTTGATCCCTGTGGATGTTGCTATGGTAACTGCTATGAGACAAGCTACAAAAATAACAGGAAAGAGAATTGACTGAGCATTTTATTTCAGTGTTTTTTATATTTTTTATTTTCATCTTTTCAAGTCAACACAAATGATGGAGAAATATTTAAGGGCAATTTTCAAAGTTTGGTGATTGCTTGGTGGACAAAGTTTACAAATCCACCATCAAGCCAAATAGCAGGAATAGAATAAATGTAAATCTTCATGTATGCACCATTGTAGTTGCTAAACATTTGAAGTGCCATATAATAATTTTATGGTTTCATAATGAAGTCAAGTTTACTCAGTAAAAGACAATGATAGAGCAAATAAAGCAAAGGCCATGGAGTCAGGAACATGTGAGTTTGAATCACACCTCCATCATGATCTAATTTTGTGATGCTGGACAAGCAACTTATCTTCTCTGTACCTTAGTCACCTCATCTTTTAATTAGGAACAACACAATCAGCAATTCATAGAAAATAAAAGACCATTAAAATAAATAATATAAGCTATTATTAAGGAGAAAAGCCTATATAAAAAAATCTGACCACAGTGTTATTTTCCATTGTCATGTACAACGGATTCATCAGTCCTGAGTTAAAAGAGTCTGTATCCTTGAGAATGAAAGCATTTTGTTACCTAGTTCAGGGTTATCTTGAATCTAGTCAAAATATAATTGAATAATAATTGAATTAGAAAATTTTATTTATAGCCTGGTCTTCCGACATGATGTAGCCAGAGTGTTTATTAAACATGTAAAACTTTAAAAGTTGGAAAGGAATCTGGAGACCACAAACCTGGATTGAGTCTTGAAAGATATAAGTTTTAAGATGTGTTGTGAGGTGAAAATGTATTTCCAACATATAATTTAGGATGCACAAATACATGGTAATATGAACCATGGAATTCCAAGTTTGGGAGAAAACAAATTACATTAGTTTAGCCAAATAAAGTGTTTCCTTATTCCATGTGACAGCTTTTCAAATATGAATAGATAAATTTTATGGCATAGGAAGAGCTCTCAAAAAGATTAAGATATGTAGGAAATAACAGGAACTTGATGTAAATTATGATACCAGTGAAAGTGTGATCAATAAATGGAAGATAAAGTATGGAAACTGTCCCGATAAATTTTAGACAGAAAAGATCTCTTTTACATGGAAGGCAAAGGTAATGTAGCATCTGAAATGGACCTTTAAAGAAGAGGAGGTCAACAAATAGAGATGGAGAAGGGACGTCCAGTGACAGGAGTATCTCCACTTGTTTTGGCAAATACATGATAAGTAGGAAAGACCATGAGAATCGGGAACAGAGAATATCAGTGATGTAGTGGAGCTAGTTCAGACAGCCTTGTAAGAGCTGACTGTTAAATTTTCGAGAGTGGTTTTTACATGGAAATCAGCAAACATCACATTCAGGATCTGAATTCTGTCTCAACTATAGGTAAACTTTGAGACTTTATGAATTTCTAGCCTTAAGAAAATGATGGAGAAAATATTAATAATACAGATTAAATTTAAAAGTGTATCATCTTTTATGGAATGGTATTTGTTAAATATTTACCAACACAGCCCTGAGTATAAGTCAGTTGTTTGGAACACAGAATACATTAAGTGAAAAGTATTGGATGAGAATGTAAATTTAGGACAGAGACTGTACAGGGATTTCAGTTTCAATTAAGCATCTATATTTTATACACATAAACCCTTTTATGGGGTTTTCTTGACAAAGATACTGGCGTAGGTTACCATTTCCTTCCCAAGTTCATTTTGCAAATAAGGAAAATGAAGCAAATGGGGTTTTATGTATTTACATATCAGTTATATATGTCAGTATATAAAATATGTGAATATGTTATACAGGTTCATATGTATTTATATATATATATGTGTGTGTGCAAATATATATATATATGTATATATATATATACAATATACAAATATAAAGCTATTATTAAGTATAAGAAAAGAGTCTATGAATGTCTACCCATAATGTTCTATTGTTGTGTTTTTGGAATTTGGGATTTGTGCATATTCCTAACAGTAAAATGTTTGTAAATGTCTCAGCAAGACATAATTAAAATAATTCATAGTCTTCAAGCAAAAAAGTCTTTTTGTTTATATATGTTGTCTGTATGCATATTTATGTATAAATTTCCTTCTTGTGATGAAGGAAAAAATGACACCAATTTCCCAATTTCAGTGACTGAAACCTTAAAATTTCTAGTATCTTACACAGGACTTTTCAGACTTCCTCATTATGTTACATTATCAAAACCTTCTCTGTTAGTCTTTAAACAAACATTTTTAGCTTAAGGATGGTCACAGAACTTTCCATTTGATTTCTATAAATGAATGCTAATTAATTTCAGAAAGTAACCTATTAGATTTTAATTGACTTTATACTCAAAAAACATGTAAAATAGCCTGTTAGTATTTTCTGCTTATGTTTACATTATTTGGAACTTTCTATAGGAACTCTGAATTTAAAATTATTGTTATGTGTTACTTAGGATCAAGTCCATATAGATACTCTACGTTAAAATTAATCTGACCCTTAAAAATCATTCCATTTTGATAAATTTCACATATTTTAGTTTAAAAATATTTGTCATCTTATAAATTCATTGAATTGTATTTTGATATGCTCATAGAAAGCATTTATTATTATTATATTATTTATATATATATATATATATTATTTATGCTTTTTAATCTGAAATTAAGCTTAACGTTGCTAGTGAGATGTGTTTTCAACTGTATTACAAAAAAGGATGTCCTCTAAGTCCATCATTCTGTCACCTGGTCTTCCTCATGACTTGAGGGTACATATTTGCAGAATGTCAGGGCCAGGGTGAGGAGTTGGTCTTTAGCCAGGGAATAGAGCAAAATGGACTAGACGGTAGGAAACTGATTCTCCTACCTTGCCTCATTACTACCATGCCCTGCCCACATGACTTTAACCATTCCCCAGAAACTAAAATTCATTTAAAAATTAAATCATTTTAGAATTATTCCTTAAAAAGCATAAGCTGAAAATGAATTACCTGTTTATAATTTATAAAACACCCTCATACAAATTGATAATGATGTATGTTTGAATAATTCAAAAAACAGGATGTCAATAGCTTTAAGCATCAGGCATCAAGAGAGCTTTTGCTTTTGAATATTAATTTGCCTAAATTAGGATATTAGGGCATCTGGGATGATAAGCACATACAAATATAAGTAGGATTCTTGAAGGACATTGCAATCAGAGGCAGAGGGTGCCTATCTTTACCTTAAAAGTCTTAGCTCTGAGGAAACTTGGCTTAGTGGAAAGAGCACTAGAGATATAGAAATAGAAAGGCTGGAGTTGCAATCTCAGCCCCATTATTCACCGGCTGAATGACCCTACTGGGCAAATGTCGACAGCTCTCTGCGTTCCAGTGTCCTCTTCTGTAAATACTGCTTACCTCCTGGGCTTTTTGTGAGGGAAAACACTTTGCAAATTGTCTAGTGTTTTATAAATGTGAGCTGTTATTATTCTGCTTTTCTGTTATGGGATACTGTGAGGCCAACTCCAGCTCTGAGTGCTTGTAGAGAAAGGTAAATGGGTTGAAAACCAATTATTTTGAAAGATTCTTCGAAAATCTGATGGTGATATTCAGCTTATTTGAACCAAAATAAAAAAAAATATCCCTATGTAAAGTCTTTTGTGAATGGTCGAACATGTTAAAGTGAATATATAGGTCCATCAATTTAGTATTGGAAAAGATGGTCAGAGATAATCATGTCATACATAGGTTCAGATCTGGAAAGGATCTCCAAGGTCATCTGATTCAACTCTTCATTTGATAGATTAGAGAACTGAAATTGAATGACCTGTCTAAAATTAAGCATATAGTAAGCACCTGAGGCATGATTTGAAAACAGCTCTTCTGACTCTAGTGTTTTCCCCAATGTACCATAATACTTATTTCTATTTATTATCCTTACTTTGATGATTATAATGAAAACCACACTGAAGTGAGAGTGAAGGCTCAATAAACATAAGGCATGGTAAAGATGTACATTTTAAAAATGTATTTTAGGTATAAAAGGAAGAAGAAATATAAGAAGCCAAAACAGAAAAGAAATAAATAAGTGACTGAAGAAGTTAATGAGGTAGGAGAATTTTAAGGAAGACAAAAATGGAGGAACAAGCTTTGGAAAAGGAGAGAGAATGTTTCTTTTATTGTACAAATGAATTAAGTAAAGAAGGAAATCAAGGAAATTTTATTTTATAAAAAAGAATGCTGGATTTGGAATCAGAATATCTGGGTTTGGATCTGGATAGTGGCATTTATTATACCTGTGACCTTGGTCAAGTCATTTCAATTCCGCTTACTAGTTTCCTCTGTAAAATGAAAGATTTCTATGATCTTCTGACCTTTTCTAGTTTTAAATTTTCTGATGTGGAGAAAATGTTCAAAAATATAGAGAAATTTTGGAGCTGAAAGGAGAGATGCTGGAAAAAAATTTATGGCGTATTTTCTCTATCTCCATTAAAGAAGGATGGGGTCATTTGTAAAAGGTCGAGGGAATTGGGGTTTTAAAGTCTGTGGAGATTTGAAATGGTTGCTGTGTGGTATCTGATAAGCAACAAGAGATAAATAAAAGAACTGTTGAGCAGTAATGATGTTATATACCATGAACTTGTGAACCCAATCAGCTGGACTAGAATACTTTCTTTCGAAATATCCCAAGCCAAGGAGCTGAGAATGAGAGTGTTGGGGTTAACTATAGTTGAGGATTCCCATGAAAAGATTATTGTACTATTCCCTTCTTTATCTGCCAGCTAGTAGTAGGAACACAATTTTTTCTTTGTTTTTTGCTTTTTGGTAATATTATATGTAGGTAAGGGGGAATGATCTTTTTTTAACACTTACCTTTTGACTTAGAATTGATATTAAATATAGATTCTAAGGCAGAAGAATGATCAGAACTAAGCAATTGGGGTTAAGTGATTTGCCAAGCATAAAAAAAACTAAGAACTGTTTGAAACTAGATTTGAATCCAAGTCTCCTGAACTGCAGGCTTATTGCTCTATCCATTGGGCTTCCAAACTGTCCTAATGGGGGCAATGTTTATCTCTCCCTTAAGCAAAAGCTAGAAGTGTTTAATGGTCATTTCTTGGCAATCCAACTCAATGGTCACTCATTCAAGCACTGTTACATACAAGGTAGTTTGCAGGGACTTGGGAGGAAACAATCCTTGCGGTCAAGGAGCTCATATCCTCTGGAGCTATCCTATCCATGCCTTTGTAGTGAGAGGATTTGCATTCAAATGCCATCTACTACTCACCTTGAGTAAGTCCTTACTCTGTCCTAAGCCTCAGAGGTTTCCTCATCTGAAAGTTGAAGGTTAATTAGATGTTTTCTGAGGCATCTCATCAGGTTCCCTATAAATCTATGATCCTATAAATACTGAAGGAGACCATTAAAAATATGGCCTTAGGTTTGTTAACTAAGTGCCGGTAGTCATGGCGACCAGGATGTCTGTTAATGCTTAAATGACCCCTGAAATTTGTGTAAGTATGAAAATATGCATTTACATATGACTTACAGTATAACCCTGGGCAAAGAGGTGGCAGAATGGATGGGGTACCATCCTGGGGGTAAGGAAGACTCATCTTCCTAAGTTAAAATCTGGTCTCAGACACTCAATAGCCTTGTGACCCTAAAGAAGTCACTTGACCCTCATTGCCTAGCCATGACCACTCTTTTACCTCAGAACCAATGTTTAGTATTGATTCAAAGTCAAAAAGTAAATAAATAAATTCATATGCATTTATTTTGTCTCATATTTTAGAGAAACAACATGTCTTCTACTAAAAAAAAAACCCTAACCTGGGAATCAACACAAATGCATTCTACTCCTAGATCTCACATTGGCTGATTACATAGACTTGGGCAAATAAATTTAATTTACTAAGCCTCATTTACCTCATTTGTAAAATGAAGGTTTAAAAGTGGATGATTCTAACATCATTTCTACGTTTACAATCCTATGCATCTATGGCCATTATGTGAATTAATTTCTCGGGCTCTTGGGGTCAGTTCTCTGTCACTTATGTCCCAGAGAATTTCTGTGAATCAGGATTAAGAAAAATAAAACAAAATCCTTTAATAATTTGAGATGTATTAAAGTATAATCAACTGCTTTAATAGTCAAGTTTGTAGACCCTCATCACTAGAGATCAAAGCAAAATTTGGACAAATATTCAATGGGGATATCATCCCAACCCTTGAGATTCTATGATTCCATGACCATCTTCAGGAAAGTAGCCTTCCCCTGTATCAAGATAAATTCAAAATGGGTAAATGACTTAAATACAGAGAATGAAATCATTAATAAATTAGGTGAACATAGAATATTATACCTGTAAGATCTGTGGGAAAGAAAGAAATTTAATACAAAGCAAGAGATAGAGAACATTACAAAATATTTTTGATTATATCAAATTAAAAAAGATTTATACAAGTAAAACAAATGTAACCAAAATTATAAGGAAAGCAACAAACCGGGAAAAGTTCTTTATAATAAAACTCTCTGGCAAGGGTTTAATTTCCCAAATATATAAGAAACTAAGTCAAATTTACAAAAAATAAAGCCATTCCCTAATTGACAAATGTTTAAGGAATAGGAATAGGAAGTTCTTAGACGAAGAAATCAAAGTATCAATAATCACATGAAAAAAGTGTTTTAAATGCCTTGATTAGAGAAATACAAATAAAAACAACTCTGAGGTACCGCCATTTAAATGATAAATGATGGAGGAGATGTATAATGGGGAAACTAATACACTGCTGGAGGAGTTGTGAATTAATCCAACGCCATTCTGGAGGGCAATTTGGAATTATGCCCAAAGGGCTTTAAAAAGTTTGCCTGCCCTTTGATCCAGCCATACTACTGCTGGGTTTGTACCCCAAAAAGATAATATAGAAAAATACTTGTACAAAAATATTTATAGCCATGCTGTTTGTGGTGGCAAAAAAAATTGAAAAAGGAGGAAATGTCCATTGATTGGGGAATGGCTGAATAAATTGTGATATCTGATAGTGATGGAATACTACTTTGCTGAAAGGAATAATGAACTGGAGGAATTCCATGTGAACTGGAAAGGCCATCAAGAATTGATGCAGAGCAAAAGGAACAGAATCAGGAGAACATTGTATACAAAGACTACTACACTGTTACACAATCAAATGTAATAGACTTTTCTACTAGCAACAATGCAATGATCCAGGAAAATCCAGAGGAATTATGAGAAAGAATTCTATCCATATACAGAGAAACAACTGTGGGAGTAGACAAGCAGAAGAAAAACATATGCTCAATTATGTGGCTCAATAAGTTTTGAAAAGTGATTCATGTCCAGTGGAATTGCTTGTCATCTTTGGGAGGAGAGAAGGAAGACAGGTGGGAAAAATCATGAAACATGTAACCATGGAAAAATAATCTAAATAAATAAATAAGTTATTTTTTAAAAAAGGGAATGTAGCCTTCATTCTCCCTTTGTTTTCTGAAGATGGGATCATAGAATCATAAATTTAAAACTGGAAAATACCACAGAGGTCAAAGGATTGTCACAGGTTTAAAAATAGAAGAGACATTAGAGGTCATTTTATAGAGGAGGAATCTGTGGAACAGGGACTCTATGACTTTCTAAAGGTCACACTGGTAATAAGTTGCAAGACAAGCATTCAAACCCAGGTCATCTGCCTCCAAATAAAATGTTTTATCCTCTTTTCCCTGTAATTGTGGAACAGATTGTGATGTTGTAAAGACAAAAGCGCCAAACAGAATTTACTGTGATCTCTACAAAGAGACATTTCTAGGTGAAAATGGGGAAAAGGAAGAGGTAAAATGGACTATTCTGATAGTATATCAGAACAATGAGACATCACAAAAATAATAGTAGTACTTGTAATAAACAATAACAACAAAAATAATAAATTACTGGGTTAGTTTAGACAGTTTAATGAGTTTTGTCATTTTATCAATCTGTCAATCAAAAGGAGATGAACTTACCCAGTATCAGACGTGGTCTTCAGGGCTATGTTAGAAACTAAGGATTTTGGTGAATAAATATGAGCCATATTAACAGCCACCCAAAAGCTTGTGCTAACTTGGGGAGAGTGCATCTACACACTATCACCATAGAGTATCTAGAATGTAAACCAAGGCTCTAGAAAGTACATCTAATCCTGACTCAGATTCTTAAGAGCTGTGACCCCAAGCAAGTCATTTAAGCTCTCTGTCTTAATTTTCTCATTTATAAAAGGGTATTAATATTAGCCCCTCTCCAAGGATGGTTATGAGAATCAAAGGAATGAATTTGCCAAATGCTTTGCAAAGTTTAAAGCCTATATAAGTGCTAGGTATTCGATCATAATACTATTGAGCATTTCGCAACTTAAAATCTATTTTTTTAGTTGCTGTAAACATAACTACAGTCTACATGTCCTGTTTACTAGAAAGGGAGATACCTGATGTCATTGTCATCTTTATTCTTATTTTGATTTGCATAGATACAAATAAAAATAAGTACCAAAAGAGTCATATTCTACTCATCTAGAAAGTGTCAAATTCCTCTGGGTATTTCCCATACATCCCACACTGCAATTTCTAAGTTTAACTTTTGGAACTTAGAATAAAAATTTTAATATATTACAGAACTTGGGTCAATATATTGATTGCAACCTCCTCAGGCTTCTGAAAATTAAAGACCATAAAATTACTATAGTATTTGTTCTGCAGATAATTCATAACACTTATCTTTCAAGTATGATAATGTAGCCCTGACTATTGTATTGAGCTTGCATGAAATCAATGGGAAATAAGAAGAGTTAATTAAAATTGTATGAATTCATTTAAACCTACCCAGTGGGAACAGGGGACATGATTACAAGCCTAGTCCTGGTTATCTAGCAAACAATGCGGACCCTTTAATAATCTCAGCCCTATTATAGATTGAGGCATTTTCCTAAAATTTGACAAAGTCAAGAGCTTCTAGAAGTTTTCAAAGGCAAAGAATTGTTTCCAAAATCTCAAAAAATTATTTAAGCAACTGTATCCTAGGGAGCAATTGATTTATTTTTTTTCAGGGTCAAACGCTATACTGTGAGTCAAATAGTCCTGCTCTCTTTTATTTTCTTTACTGTATTTTTACTTGAAATTGGTAAAATCTTTCCTGCAATTGCTGTACAAAAACATTTTTCAAATTATTTGAATTGAATGGTGAGTTTAAATACATATATATAAATAAAAATATAACTGTATCCATATAATCTTCTGCCTATAAATATACATTTCAATGTATACATATACATACATACCCACATCTCTTTATACATAGACATGTAATTATACATGTATGTATATGTCTACTTGGTCAGAGAGGTGGCTTAGTGGAGAGAGTGCCAGGTCTGAACTCAGGAAATTTCATCTTCATGAGTTCAAACCTGGCATCAGACATTCACTAGCTGTGTGACTAGACAAATCGCATATTCCTTTTTGGCTTAGTTTCCTCATTTATAAAATAAGCTGGAGAAGGAAATGTCAAACCATGCCATATCTTTACTGAGAAAACCCCAAATGGATTCAGAAAGTCAGAAATAATTGAAATAACTCAACAACAAAAATAATATATTCAGACATATTTATATATATAAAATGTATATTTGCATATTATATATATATATATATATATATTTCTTTTCGTAGAGTATTTAACCTACATTATCTTATTTGAGGCTAATAACAACCCTATGAATAAGTCATATAATTACAATTATAGAAATATATATGTACATATATATATATAATTATGGTATGTATATAAACATTGTGATGTTTAGATATAGATATACACAGACTCTGAATGGTTAAATGACTCGCTATCAGAAATAGATTTTAAATCCACGGTATTCAAGGCTAAAATACTGTTTCTCAAAAACCTGTCAAAGGCGACATGATTTCTCATGTTTTGTATACCCTGAACTACTCTAGTGTTGAAGTCTTCGGATTATATTTGTGTTATAGGATTTGTATACAGTTCTCATTCGTTTGTCCCCAAGAGAGCATTGTCGTCTCTGTTGGAGTATATCAAACCCACACTCCCAGCACAGCGGTTGTACTGTAACCCTTCAAATGGAACTGGGAAGGTGTGAGTGAGTTCCACGGGAAGGGACATATATTTATCCTCACCATTATCTATGTGCAGTAATTAGGACATACATATCTACATTACAAATTTAGAAAGAGTATTATCTTTTACATATTAGATTGTTAACTTACTGAGGGCTGGACTTTTCATTTTTATTTTCATGGTACCTTCTAAAGCCTTAAACATATAAACAGATATTTATTGTTCATTGAATTGGATTCATTGAATATTTGTTAACTCCATTCTATATATTTACCTGTACATGTCATGCACATAGTCCTTTCTATGAGAACATGGTTACATACAGTGAATATTAAGCAGAGTCTACAATCTACAACAATGAAACAATGGCATATTTTGCACATTTGTTAGGATTATTTTTTGCTTTATAGATGTCTGCCAATCATTGTCTATAGTAGCTTGTTTCTCTTTTTTTCCTTTTATCTTAAATCTTAGCAATAGAGATACAGCCTCAGTAAATGTTTTTGCCTACTTTAGTGCTCTAAGCACTCGTGAATTCATCAATGAGACTCTTACCAGTTGCCAATCACAGTCCCCTTGTGCCTTTGTAGATCGAGGACATGAAATGTTTTATCTAAAACAGTTATTACTTTGTGCCAAATTGTCAAAGGGGAGCCACTTTGAATTTAACTGGACCCATCATAATAGGACATGCAAACTAGTAGTCAGGACTTTTATACTCTGTCTTCCAGAATTTGAAATCCAATGACATAATATTCTAGCATTCAGGGTTATTTCCACAACTGAATAAGCCATGATTGGGATTTCATTGTATTATTACTTATCTAGCATAATCACTTGAAACCAAAGCAAACTGTAGCCTTCAAGATACCTTGGACTTAGAAATGTATTCTCTCATAACCTTTCTGTGAATTAAATATTACAAACAATATTACCTATATTATGCAGATAGTCCACAGGCTCCCAAATAGCTAAGAAGTCCTGTAATAAATGTTTCTTTTAATTTTTTCCAGATTAAATGTCAATTCAATTATTAATAATCATATTCTGGCATCTTGTGCTCTGTGTTCTCTCCATCCCTCCCGTCCTTCCCCCAAAGTTGGCAGGTAATATGATATAGATTGTTCAGGTGTTCCCATAGAATGCACATTTCTATGTTCCTCATAACATGCAAGAAGACATATACTACTTTTACTAGAGAAAAATTAATGGAGGAAATAGAGTGAAGAATCTCATGCTTCAATCTCCATTTAGACTTGTCAATTTCTTTTAAGGTTGTAAAAATCCTTTTTCATCATTAGACCCTTGGAGTTGTCCTGGATCCTTGCTTTGCTGATGATAGTTAAGTCATTCACAGTTGAACATCATACATTATTGCTCTTTTGCTGTTATTTATAATATTCTCCTGGTTCTACTCACTTCACTTATCATCAGTTCATATCAATCATTTCAGGTTTTTTATCCTGTCCCTTATTTCATATCCCATTACATTCATGAACCACAACTTGTTCAGTTGTTCCCCAATTGATGGACATCCCTTCAATTTCCAATTCTTTGCTACCACAAAAAGAGCTGCCATAAATAATTTTGTACAAGTAATTCCTTCCTCCCCTATCTCTGATCTCTTCGAGATACAAATGATATTGTTTTCTCCCTCTCGTTATAATTTTGTTAAATAGAGAAAAATATTTTTCTTAAGTTAATGAACACTTAACACCTGTTGATCATTGTTTTAAGAATTAGGGATGATCTAAAGTTTGGATAAAATACTTCCTTTATAGCATGGCTCTATACCTTCAAATTACTTTGTAGGTTTTAGAGAAATAAAAAAAAAAGTTTCAATTTCTATTTACAGAGCCATTCATTAAGCAAAAATCTTCTGTGAAGGTGAGATGTCAAATATCCCCACTGCCTGTATTTTTTCCAGGCTGCTCTAAATTATTTTGGTAGATCACTCTAATGATATTTAATGGTTAGTTCATATGTAAATGACCTTCCCTAAATGGAGCAGGCACTATTCTTCACACTTGATGTGAGATTTAGTTGCACTTTACTTCTTGTTGTATTTTAATTGCTTGATTCCTTAAATTATTGCACCTTATCTCTGAATTAATCAGAAACCAAAAGGTGGTTTTGCAGTTTAAAATGCAACTCCTCCACTTTGACCTAATTCCTCTTTGATACGGGCCCTCTATGTATTAGATTTTTCAACCAGTTCTATTATGTCTTCTTTGATTACTGTTGATAATGTGAGAGCTGAGTTTAAAGGTAAGGGAACTCACTTTCTCCAATGATTGGCTTTCTTCAGGATTATGATAGTGAAATAGAGGATACATACATATATATTTATGAATACTTACTATCTGCAGGGCAATGCTTCATTGGTTGGTTGGTGTATTAGCTTGTAAAATTAGGTAGGAACAGATCTCTCATTCTACCCCATGCAAAAACTCTCTTCTCAACATCAAACACTTAAATAACAATAGGCAGAGATGAATATTCTAGCCACTTTTGACTTCACTCTATTTGATCTTTCTCCCCATCTTAGACATCTTCAAAAGGCACTGATTCTCCATGAGAAAGACAAGAAATAAGTTAGGCACAGTGAAGATAAATTAAAGCTTTTTGTAGAATGTGATCCCTACATTTCCAAAATCTTTCCTCATTTCTGGTTCAGTTGGAGCTTTTTGAATTTATTTGTGTCTTTCAAGTTATTTTTTGAAAATCTACTCCATTTTTTATCACTTACTTATATTTTATGTGTAATACAATATGTAATATTACAATAATATAATGCATATGATTTTTATAAATGTGTAGCACATTTTAATTAATATGCTTAACAAATTCCCTTATTTGTTCTGTCCAAAAATTGTCTCTTTTTCCCCCTTTATCCAGCTCTTTTTCCTCTCTATGAAGGCAGATAATATGATCTTGGTTGTACTTATATTATCATAGAATACATATTCCCCTGCTCATCATGTTGTGAGACAAGGCACATATTTCTTACACTAAGAAAAATTTATAGAGAAAATGAAGTCAAGAATGGTATGATTCAAGATGTATTCCTACTCCATCTATCCCTTCTCTGGTGGTGGATATCCCTTTTTGAACATGAGTCCCTTGGAGTTGTTCCATATCTTTACCTTGATGATGTTAGTTAAGTCATTCAGAGTTGATGATTATACTTATAGTTTTTAATGTGTTCATTGTTCTCCTGATTCTGCTTATTTCACTTTGCATCACTTCATATAAGTCTTTCCAGGTTTTTTTGTGTGTGTCTGATGATTTTATTATTTTTTATGGCACAAAAAATCCCATTATAATCATATGACACAATATGTTCAGCCATTTTTCAATTGATGAACATTCTGTCATTTTCCAGTTCTTTATCAAAATAAAAAGAGCTGTGATAAATATCTAAAATATTTTCCTTTTCCATGATCATCTTAGAAAAAAACCTAATAATGATATTACTGGGTCAAACCTAATAATGATATTACTGGGTCAAAAAGTATATACATCTTTATAATATATATAATACAAGTAACCTCAATAAATAAAAAAATAAAAGTAACCTCAATAAATGGCTAACTTTTCAAATAAATAGAAAAATGAGTCAAATGTGTAAATATTTCATTCTCTAATTAAAATATATATGGAAATTTTTGCATCTAAAAATCAAAGCTATATATGAATAAATGAATAAAGCGTCTTAGTCATTATTGATTAAAGAAATGGAAATCTAAAAAACTCTGGCTAAAATTATTAAAAGGCAAAATGACAAATGATGTATAGGATGTGAAAGAATAGGGGTACTAATATGGTTTTAAAATTTTTATTTATTTTAAAAATATTTTTCCAAGGTTACATGATTTATGTTCTCTCCCTCCCCTCTTCTCTCTGACCTCCCAGGTTACTTGTGTTTTTTTTACCATTATGATTATTGTGTATTACCTTCCATCCTATTCCTGCTCCAGTTCATCTTACTCTTTCTGTTTTCATTCTCTCCATCTTTGAATTTGCTTTTGATGATAGCCTCCACCAATTTGCCCTACATTTTATCTCCCACCTGCTTTCCTATAGGCTAATATAGATTTTGATAACCAATTGAGGATGTATATATTTTCCTCTTTGAGCCGATTTTGATGAGAATGAGGTTCAAGTTCCTACTTTCTCCACCTTTATGCCTATTTATGTGGAATAATTTGCCACTTTCTACTTTCCCTTCTCCTTTCTCTCAATGCATTTCTATTTTTCACCCCTTCATTTTATTTTTTAGGTATCATCCTATCTTATTCTACTCACACCCTTGCCTTCTGTCTCTGTATAATCCTTTTAACTGCCCCATGTTCTTAAAAAGTGATGTCATATGTTTTTCTTCTGTGTTTCTACTCCAACAGTTCTTTCTTGGGATCATCCTGGATCATTGTATTTCTACTAGTAGTAAAGTCCATTACATTTGATCATCCTCAATGTTTCACTTTCTGTGTACAGTGTTCTCTTGGTTCTGCTCATTTCTTTCTGCATCAGTTCATGGAGTTCCATGTTCATATAGAAATCCTCCAGTTCATCATTCTTTACAGGACAATAGTATTCCCTCACCATCATAAAGCACAATTTGTTCAGCCATTTCCCAATCAAGGGACACCCACTCATTTTCCAATTTTTTGCCATCACAAAGAGTGCGGCTATGAATATTTTGTACAACTATTTTTATTATCTCCTTAAGGTAAAAACCTAGTAGTGGTATTGCCAGATCAAAGGGCATGCATTCTTTAAAATTTGTCTTCCAGAATGGTTTTATCAATTCATAACACCACCAGCAGTGTATTAGTGTCCTAGTTTTGTCACATCCCCTCCAGCATTTATTATTTTCCTTTCTCGTCATATTGGCCAATCTGCTAGTTGTGGGGTGGTATCTCCAAGTTGCTTTGTTTTGCATTTCTCTAATCAGGAGAGCCTATTTTGTTTTATAAGATATTATTTTCCCCAGTATTTTTGTGCCTCATTTACCAAGCTATTTTTCATGATTTTACTGCAAAACTATAATTTGATTTACAAGTTTTCCTTCTGTCTTTCTTATTTAATTGTTGAGATCTTTTTAGATATCCTCTAGTAATTCTTTTGGAGCTTTAGATCAATTCATATTTTTCTTGAAGGTTTTAGAGGAAGCAGTTCTGTCTTCTAAATTTGTATTTTTTTAAACCCTTAACTTCGATGTATTGTCTCATAGATGGAAGAGTGGTAAGGGTGGGCAATGGGGGTCAAGTGACTTGCCCAGGGTCACACAGCTGGGAAGTGGCTGAGGCCGCTAAATTTGTATTTTGATCTTACTCTCTTCACCAGTAAAATATTTCTTTCTATGACAAAATTCTTTGTTTGTTGCTTACTCATTTTAGCCTATTTCTTGTCTTTTAACTTTAAGAAAAGTTTTTTTTTTAAAGTGCTGCTTTTGAGTTCTTTTCCTTTGGTGAAGTGGGCACTGTTTAAAACTTCATTATGTTCAGTTTATTTTTGTTTTTGCACCTGCTTTCAGAGCTGACTCTGTTGATCTATCTTTCAGTTCTTTCTAGGTTGTTTGATCTAAGGAAAAATGTGTTTAATACTATCCCTTCCTATGCTCTGGTCTTTGAGCAGCCACAAGCACTCTTTTCCACTCTTGTACTATGATCAAGGTTACCTTTTATCCTGTGGCCACAAATGCTACTGTTTACTAATAGTACTCCTTGCCCTGGGACTGGGAGCTGGATATGTGTATGGGTAACACAACACAATCTTAAACCCACAGTCAGCAAAGGGGCCCATATAATCTTCTGACCAGTTGTCCTACTTCCTTAGCATGTAGGGCTACTGCTATAGAATCAGCTACCCCCAGACCTATTCTAGGTTGCTGAGGTGACACCTGCCTTTGCTTGCTATTTCTATGCTCCACTCCCACCACAGTGCAACAGCAAACCCTTCATGTCGATCTTTTAAGTTGTCTTGGCCTGAAAAATCATTTCACTCCATGCTTTTGCGTATTTTGTGGCTCCAGCATTTTTTGAGGCATTCTATCAAAGTTGTTTGGAAGGTAATATGGTAGAGATCAGGAAGGTCCATGTACCTTCTCTGCCATCTTGGTTCTATCTCTGGTAAATAACATTTTTTATCCTTTGTCTTTTTGAATTTTCTTGGATCACTGTATTTCTCAGAACAGCTAAGTCTTTCCCAGTTGATCGTTGTACAATAGTTCTATTGCTATGTGCAATATACTCCTGGTTTTGCTCATTTCACATTGTATCAGTTTATGTAAGACTTTCCAAGTTTTTCTGAAATCATCCTACTTGTCATTTCTTATAGCACAGTAATATTCATTACAATAATATATCACAAGTAGTTCAGACATCCCCCATTTGATTTACCTTCCTTCAATTTCCAATTCTTTGTCACTGAAAAAAGAGATGCTATAAATATTTTCATCTGTTTGAAATACAGGCCTTAAGAGTAAAATTATTAAGACACTATCATATATGAAGCCTTTTAATAAGAAAAATAAAATTAACTAATACTTTCCCTGACATTGAGGGTCTAGTGGTCTAAAGTCTGTCTTTTCTTAAGTTGTAATGGAAGATGGGACTTATCCCCAAATCCAAGGATAGATAATTCAATATTATTAATATTGCAAATCTCCAAGAGTAAAATAATTTTCCCTTCAGGTTCATGGTAACTTTATGATTTATAATTTATGGCATCTAGTTTATAAACTTGTCTAGGTTGTTTTGTCATTGTTTACTTTTGCTTAACCAGACACCTACATGTATACTGTTCAATAGCTCTAAATCAGTCATAACTTTCTATTTAGTTCTGTTAAGGACAATTGCATCATTTCAGACAAAAGATAATGAGTCTGAACAGTGACCCTGGCATTCAGAACTGCAATTAGTAAATATATGCTAAAGATATTATGAATATGTACTCAAAAAGACTCGTATTTGTACTGATTAACCAAAACTAGGATAGACTTGACATTTACTTCAATTCTCTCTCAGGTCTTTCAGACTCTAAGATAAGAATTCTATGAACCTTAACACCAAATTGTGTGTTACTTAGATAAGCCAATTAAATAGTGTCCTTGGGCCTCAGTTGTTTCTTCTACAACTTTCTTATAACTGTTTCTCTTTCATATGAAAAATGGTCCATAGCTAAAAAGGTCAGTTAGGAATAGCCAGGGATAAAATGTGTTACTCTGAGATGTAATCCCAGTTTTGTTGACAATCAGTTGTTCCTGTTGTGACTTTGGGCAAGCCTTTCTTTCCTTAAGTTAGGTTTTTTGACCTTAATAATAGAGATGTCCTAGCCTCTTGCTACTCTCTTTCCTAGGGGTGATCTGAGAATATATTATTCTCTGTGAATTCATGAATTAATTAACATTAATATATGGTTATTTTTGAAGGCTCCAGAGGACAGTCATAAGCCTTTATTTTGCTTCTTCATTAATATTTACATTTGTTGAGTGCCATTAAAGAGCTGAGCACTGCCTAGAATCCTGAGTTGGATACAGTCTCTGACAAGGAACATTCAGTACAGAATATCTGGGCATTTGCAGGACATGTAAAATGTGTGTAATATGTACAGATTTATTCTGAAACAGCATATGAAATTATAAATAACTACTTTAGGTAAATCAAAGAAAGTGACCAAAGAAACCAAAAAATTATAAGTATACAAAATTATACTTAATAATCAAGTTTAGTGAAGGAACAATGGTGAAAATAATGTGTGATTGGTTTCCTAAAGCTTTCATATAATATGAATGTAGGAAAATGAATCAAGGTCAGTCTTCAAATTTCATAAATCCTAGGATAACAAAATGCAATATCAGTTGGTTAGCCTGATTCAGATAATATGTTTATTTTGAGTGTAAAAGTCACAGTTGTTCTATTCTACTTAATTTTACATTTCAGAGAAACTTAATTATACTGTTATTATTGTTATTTATCTTCTGACATGTTTTTTTTAATTTTAAAGGGCTTTCATCTGTGTGAATTAAAGTCCTTAATATCTAGAAGTGCCCATCATTAATATAGAGATATCCCTCATGGTGATATCTACATATTTATGCTCTGGCAATTTAAGTAATTTGAATCTAGGGATTTTGTAGCTAGATAAACTAAGGGGAAAACAACAAGTTCAACTTGAATAGCACAGGTAAAAAATATAAAGACATTTAAAATTCTGTATATTAAGGACTTCTCAGTGGAAACACAGATAACTGTATTTAATATCACAAGTGCAGTAGTGTTAAAGATATGGTAAGGGTGTATTTTTATAAGTGAAAGTGCTGACACCAATTGAAAAAAAAAGACACAATTAGTGATGATTTACCTGTAGAAAGAATGATTACATTTTCAAAATACATTATTTGCCAACTATCAAAAACCTAATAGTTATAATTTATGATTTTTGCAAAAGTTATGAGAAAAAATATGACAAAGATGTCATCAGATGTATAATTTGTAAGGTATCTTGGCAGGAGATGTATATGTGTAAATAAATATTTATATATGCTATTCTGGACCCATATTTCTAATGGTATTTTTGCACATGGTGGATGTTGGTTCAGTTGTCTCTATCCATTTATTGTAAATTCTATCTTTTCTATTTACATTAAGCCAGACTTTTGATTACCAGAGAAGATCTTTATTAAATCATATTATCATGAATATTTTAATTTTCATATACAATTTCTATTTAATAATCTCAAGACCTATAGGCAAGACATTATCAATCAAATGCAGAAAATATATATTAGTCAGAATTTCAGTTTTGGATTCATTTGCATATATTCCTTTATCAAAGGATAAACACATTCACAGATTCATACAGATTTTACAATCAGGAAAAACGAAATTATATTTGTCAGCATATTTCAAAAATGTTGTTCAGTCTACCATTTGTCTAATAATCAGAAGTTTGATTAATTGATTGAGTACTCACTTTAAAATGCCTACTATAATTTAGGCTCTGCAATAGGTAGTAGGGAAACAATTAAAATGGATTAAGCAATCCATGTTCTCATAGAGAGATCATTAGGGTAGGAATTATGTATTTGGAGAAAAAAGAAGACCCAGGATATGACATTAAGGGACACTCCATTTAATGGGTAAGATTAGGCTAAAGAACCCATAATATCTCTTTTTTCTTGAATCTATATTGTATACATAGACCACAAAGGCAAAAGTATTATCTTTCTACAATTTCAAAATGCCATTCAATTTTATTCTGTTTTAACAAACACTTGAATTGTACCTAAGTTGTTAATTTTGGAAAAAGAAATTTAGACAATGAGTCGTTCTAAGGAAGGAATATTGTACTTATAAGGTTCATTTTCTAAGGTTGTGCCTAGAAAAGCAATTACATCAAAACCTCTCTTACTTTCCTGGAAAATAATAAAAATGATAATTAGCAATCTGCTCCTTCATTTTTCTATGTCCCTTGACCTTGCCTTGCTATTTAGAGCTTATCATTTTACTTATAATTTTTAGAAAGTAAATTATCTGATTTCTGTTTTTACAAGTCTCATATTTTCTTAATAGCAATGGCATTTCTCCCTTCTTCAGAAAAAGTAGAGCAACAGAATCAGGGAAATACTATACATGTAAATGACCTATACTTCCGAAAATCACCTCATAAATCTTCCATGCTTTCTTGGTGGACATGATAGAGAGATATGAGCTCAGCTCAATGATAGTACAATTGAGTGGATTCAGAACCGAGTTAAAGATTGAACTCAAAATGTAGTCATTAGCAGGTTGATATTAGTTACTTTGGTAGGAATTGCAATAAGGACTGTTTATAGGAACTTGTACTTGGCCTTATGATTAAAGCCATCTACAGTGTGAATATAAAATTTTCAAATGACATAAAGCTTGGAGGGAGTACTAGTATGCCTGAAGATGGTGAGTATCCAAAATGGTAGTGGCAAAAAAGAACTAACAGTTGGCTGAATTGTCTAAGTTTTATTTTGATGAAGATACAAGGAATAACCAATGTTTTACTTCAGAAACTGACTCCACAAGTATAAGAGGGTGGAAGAAATGACTAGAGAGAAGGTTGAGTATATATATATATATATATATATATTACACAAATACATATATGCATAAAATATAGCACATATACTTTATATGTACATTCATGTACACATTCATGTACAAATATCATATATTTGCATGTTTATGTGTGTACATATATTGTATATGTATATATATATATATATATGTTTTGATGGACTATGAGGTCAATATGCATTAACATGATTTCACAATTTAAAAAAAAAGTACTTTTAGTTTTACTTAATTTAGGGGTAATGTCCAGAATAAAGAAGGGGATGATTCATCTATTTTCTGTCATGATTAGACAACTTCTGGACTATTGTGTTTAGTACAGAGTGAGATGGGGCAGTTAGGTAGATAGAATGCAATGCCTGCAGTCGGGGAGTGCCATCTCCCTGAGTTGAAAACTTGTCTTTGACACTTACTAGGTGTTTGACTCTGGGCAAGTCATCTAACCCTGTGTGCTTCCGTTTCCTCAATTATAAAATGAGCTGGAAAGAGAAATGGAAAACTACTCTATTATCTTTGCCAAGAAAACTCCAAATAGATTCATGAAGAGTCAGATACGACTGAAAATAGCTGAGCAACAACACAGGGGAATACATGTTAGAAGCAAAATGAGCAAATTAAAGTATATACAAAGGAAGTCAAGAGGGAGTATGATAGGGCTGGGCACTGTCACCAAAGGATCAATTAAAATTTTTTCCCCTTAAAGTAGGAACATAAAGAAAGAGGACAATGTGGGACTGTCTTCAAGTGGGACATATTGTCATGTACATAAGGGGTTAGATGTGTCCTGTTTAGTCAACATGTCAAAACTAAGAGCAACAGGTAGAAAAATCAGAGATGGATTTAGAATTTTAAGAAAATATTCATTAATCATTAGATGTACCCAGAAGTTAAAAGGATTGCTTAAAGGCAGTAAGTTTCTCTGACTTCTTAGAGATATTATAAAAGTAATTCTTAATTAATTAACATTTGAATTCAATGACTTTTAACATGTCTCTCACCTCTGAAATATTATCATTCTTTGAAAAGTTTGGAGAGGAAATATCTCTCAATGATTATATAATATATTGTTGTTACCACCTAGCTATTTAACAGGCAATCTACAAAAATCTAAGAATCACTAAGATTAAATTTATTTCAAGAAATTGATTTGAATTACGATATCAATTTATTGATGAATCTGCCATCGTAACAATAAAGTGATGTCAGAGGCCCTTTTGATGACCAAAGACCTCAAATAAACCTTGGTTAAATCTATAAATAGAGGTTTAGGAGCTGATTATTCCGCCCTTCTCATGAATATCCCAAGTCATCCCTAATAATCAAATAACTAATTAGAAGGGAGTCTATCAAACTATCTGTACCTCTCCATCACCATTTGATGTAGCTCAAGTAGGCAGGAAAAGAATCCTCATTCCCCTTCATTTAGTAACCAAATTTTCTTAAAAGAAGAATATTCATCAAAGCTGTTGTAAATAGTAGAGTCTCTGCCCTGAACCAAGCACATGAGATACACATTTGTCTCCAATCCAGACCCTTAAATAGAAATTAATATAGTAAGTAAAAAATAAACAAATTCTCACAGAATGTGCCATAAAGTGCACTACCCTAGACATTTCTCATTAACCAAGACTCCTATGTAAGATAAATCCCCAAGTTGAAACACATAATTGTTAATTCCCAGTTCAAAAATCTTAAAAAAGATATTGCTTCTAGAATATTATTCCCCTCTTTTGCCTGATATTTAAAGCCCTCTACAATTTCTTCCCCAGTTCTCTTTCTAGAATGTTTTCGTATGCCTCCTCTTTCTAGTCTTTCACTATCTAGGCAATTGGCCTAAAAGCTGCTCTCCATATACAACTTTATTTCTCACTTCCACTTCATAGAACACCTAGCTTCTTTCAAAGCCAAATTCTGGTGCAACTTTCTACATCTCCTTGGGGATTAGGAGTCTCTCATTTAAAAAATAATTTCATTTGCTTTTCATGCACTTTATCTTTATTTATTTGCATGTATGATGTATTCTTCCATTAAGCTATAAACATCACAAGAGCAGATAATCTTGTTTGTTGCCTCTCCTAGATTAGATGATTAATATATGTTTGCAGAATTAAATTGAGTTAAACATGGGGGAATGCAAATAGACACAAAAGAGAAAGTCACACAGCTCACCAGACCCTGAAAAGTCTTAACACTACTTCACAAAAGTTCCCCTTCTTTTCTGCCAATGATCTAGAAGAAGGCTAGAATCATAGGATAGCTCGCTCTCCCTCTCTCTCTCTCTCTCTCTCTCTCTCTCTCTCTCTCTCTCTCTCTCTCTCTCTCTCTCTCTCTCTCTCTCTCTCTCTCTCCACCTTTCTGCTCTTATAGGCAGTCCCATAGAAAAAAATGAGGCACCCCTAAACAATAGAGGACCACAATATTAAATTCTACCCTACAAGGTTCATATATGAAGAAATGGGAAGAACTTTAGGGATGACTTAGTGAAATCCCCTCATTTTTAGGTGAGAGAACATGAGGACAAGAGTTGTTAAATGATTTTCCCAAAGTCAAAAAGGCAATAAATGGCAGAGGGAATATTTGAACCTGATCTGATGATTATAATAGATTCTCTTGTGATATGCATATTGATATATAGTGTTCTTCAGATAAAAACTGATATTAAAGAGATATACTTCTTTTTTAAATTTAGCATATTTTCCATGGTTACATGATACATGATTCCCCCACCCTTCCCTTCCCCACTACTGGAGTTGACAAGCAATTCCACTGGTTTATACGTGTTATCATTGTTCAAAGCCTATTTCCTTGTTATTCAGAGAGATGCTTTTGTTGCAGTGAGGAATTAGGGACTTTTGGAAGCATGTTGTTTATTTCCAACTACAATCCAACTATCCAATTTAGAATCTATGTCATTGCACACCAGCAACAACTTTAAAAAAAAAAAAATATATATATATATATATATATATAAGTATTTGCTCACAATAATGATTAATATAGAAATAAGTTTTGCATATGTGTATAAACTAGATCCAACTACTTTCCATCTCAGGGAGCAGGAAGGAAAGGAAAGGAAGGAGACAATTTGGAACATATAACTTTGGAAAACACATGTGGAAAATTGTTATTAAAAATAATTTAAAAAAATAGTAAATCTTTATACGTAAATATCTATTAGATATACTTCTAGATGCAAAATATAGTTTGTACAGTTATTTTATGTACTCCAGTTTTCTAGTATATGTTGAGACTTTTTGACTCTTTTCATTGCTATGAATTTCCACCAGATGCCTTAGTAATATTTTGGGGTTTGATGTTATTAGCATAGTGTCATTTACTAATAGGATCATTTACAGTGAAGGGGCATAAACTTTAGAGTACTGGACTTAAGAGTTACAGAGACTTGAATTTGAAACCTACCTGAAACATTATCTTTGCTATAAGATTTCAGTGAGGGTATAGACTGTTCTTTACCTCTTTTTTTTTCACAAATACTTAGCCCAGTGCCTGGTATATAGTAGGCACTTAATAAATGTTTTTTGGCTGACTGACTAACCCTTAACAATTAATTTACTTACTCTCAGCCTCAGTGTCATCACAGTTTCATCATGTGTAAGATGGATATAATATCATGTGCGTTAAAATGTTATTGTGAAGATTAAATGCTGTAATATACAATATTGCAAACATTAAAGCATTATAGAAATTCCATTGTTACTATTGTTGTTATTTATATCTACATGAAATATCGGGGAGGGAGGCTTATGTTGGCTATCTGCTGTAAGTGAACATTTTGTACCCTCATTAATATTTTGCTTAATGTTAATGGATAGGAAAGATCCATGATTAAATTTAACATAGAATTTCATGTAATTTCGAGGTACCTATAGAGATGAATATGTCTACACATAGATTTTAGGTTGTTTTTTTAAAAGCAAATCAGATCCATTCTTAATAACAATAACTACTCCAGAACCTAATATTTTCTACCACTTTTATTTAATTTTGTGGCCATAAAGGATAATATGTAGTGGAAGCTTATATGAGATTCTATTATATCCTGATTTTTTTAGTGCATAAGCTCTTAGAACATAACTAAACTATTGTCATGAAAATATGTCTAGGTAAAACGTATCAAAATTCTAATAAATTTAATAAACGTAAGTTTTTAAAAATGATTTTGGTATACTCTTCATTCAAACAGTTTGATTCATGGACCTTATACAGTCCCGTAACTCTTATACAGGGGGTCCAAACTATGTGCTGGGATATCTGTCTAGTTCCCTTGTCATTCAACAAAAAACTATTGAAGCACTTGAATTCATTTATTAGTTATCCTTTCACCTCATCTTATGGTAGGCTCGGTTTATTATACAGACAAAACATCTGTCTGATGGTCATCTTTTGTATCACTTCTTTGTATCATTTTTTCTTTGCCAAACTATTCTCATATTTTAAAGACCTTCTCTGCTCTTTGAGTAACTCTCCGTTTTAATTCCTTGGAGACAAGTATATTTGGATTACATGATGTTATATGACTCAAAAACATAAAACATCATAAAATGAGTATTCTTTTTAAAAAGGAATATACAGTAAACCTAGTAATGATCAAAATAAATTTAAAATCATAAAAAGAAAGAAGTATGTAAAATACATCTTGCAAATTAAATTTTGATATACTTATTCTAAAAAAGAAAATAAGCAAAATTGTCTTTTCTAATTCCTTGCCCCTTCTGATAATTTTTTTCTGGGAAAGTTTTACAATTATAGACAGTATTTTATATTGATGTTGTAATTTTTTCTCAGAATATCCTTTCACATATATATGTTTCTATATGCTTCATATTCTTTATATTGATCATTTTTAGGAAAAATATTTTTTCTTAATTTTATATAGCCCAATTTAAATAGCCATTTCAATTCTTGAAGCATTGGGTTATTTATAGTTGTTGTTATTACAAATAAACCTGATGTACATTTTGTGCAGTTTCATCCATCCACCCCCACCAACAAACACACTAAGATATATCCTACTTGTGGAATCAGTGGGTCAATGCAAATGAGCTTTTAATATATGCTGACTTGTTGCTTTCAAAAAATATTGTAAAAATTCACAACTTCATGAATGTAAGAGTTTACCTGTTTTCTTAGAATAACCAAGGCTGGAACTTCTTAGTTTTTAGTATTCTCCAATAATTTGATGATATACTTTATGTCATATTTGATTTAATTCATTTTGCTCATATCTTTAAGTAATTAGAAATTTCCTTTCTGAAATGCTCAAAAATATCTTGAGTTTTCAATATTTATCTTTGGTTTTCTGAAATAATGCTTGGCTCTGTTGGTAAATTGATCAGATGTTTCTTACCTTTGAACTGTTACTTCTTACCTTTTATTGTAAGAAAGGAATTTTTCTCTCCTCCCTCCCTCCCTCCCTTCCATCTTTCCTTCCTTCCTTCCTTCCTTCCTTCCTTCCTTCCTTCCTTCCTTCCTTCCTTCCTTCCTTCCTTTATATTTTCTTCTCTTTCCTCTCTCCCTACCTTCCTTCCTGCCTCTCTCACTACTTTCCTTCCTTCTTTATTCACTCCTTCTTTGTAGCTGTAGCTCAAAAAAATTTAAATTTTATTTTTCTGTTCATTTTTAATATCTACAGTGATTTTTAGAAATATTTCCTTAAAATATAGTGGCTAGATTATTTTCTTCTTATCAGCTTTAGGGAAAAGATATGATCATTAAATTACATATTCTAGCAGGCTACCTCAGCTTCTTCTATACCCCAACTTTGGAAGGCGTTTACTTCCTCAATTATTCAGGGACTCCCAGGGCTCATCAAAAGTACAAGCCTCTAAATCTTCCTTTATAAGAATAAAAAAAAATGGTCATATGCATGGATTTTAAATCTTATATGGTTAAAGCATATACATATTGAAGAATTTGTCAATATTTACTCTGACAGTCATGGAAGAAGGGTGCTAACTGTATTGTTTCTGAATGGCTTTTTTTAATATTGAAAAGAAACACAATTTCAGGACAACACACCTAAAGGAACTTTTGAAAGGTTTCCTTCTAGTGAATTCTGGATCAAGAAAATCCTTATTGTGACCTATGCTACTATACCTCTTAATTGAAATAAGCAATGCTATTTTAACCATGTGTCCCTACTTAGAGACACAAAATTCCAAATAACTGTTCTCATTCCAAGGATTGGTCTTAAAAATGCTAGCAAATATGAATACTTCTTCAGCTCAAATATTCTAATATCCTTTCTCTTAAAAATATTAAATGATTTTTTCCTCCCATTCCTTGGTTTATTAAATAATTATATAAATCCAAAACTTCTATATTATGATGAATCTTTTAAAATGTGATATTCCTAGTACCAACTCTTCTCATTGCTTTTAAAGATTAGTGAAATTTTATTTGTGTATGATATGTTTTTAAATACTCTGATATTTACAATCTGAGATTAATGCTTTACTAAGAGGTAGGTATACTTATACACTACATACAAACTTTATCCATATCCTAAAGAGAATTATTTGACCATTTAGTGAGTCAAAAGTTTTCTCTTTAGCTTAGAATAATAACCCAAAACAAAAAAAAAACACTCATTTCCTTTAAACTCAGGAAGCAATGCCATCTTATAGATTATCCAAATAAAAACAATAAAAAGCTTATTATTATTATTACTTTATTTTAAGGTTTATATATCTATATGTATTTACTGGGAATACATGTGAAGAGTTGTCCAAATCTTATCTAAAAAATAATAAATAATATTCAACAATGGCTCGATCAATTAATCTTATTTGTAATAATATACATTTAAATAAAAGAAGGGAAATGCATGGAAATAAGATAAAATGTGTGCATACACATGAAAAAGATTCTGTCTTTCTGTTTTATCTTTTCCTCCACCATCTTGCATTTGAACCAAATAACTCTATTTTTCATTGAATTTAGTGTTTAATTTATATTCTTCATGGATACACATATCTGGTCAAGTTCTATTATAAATCTGCCCAAAAATCATTTAGTTGCACTCAGTATCTTCCTTATTTCTTTGTATGTTTGTGAAAATCTAATTTACTTCAAAATAAATTTTTTCTTAATTTATCTTAGTATATTAATCTTCCATATTATTTTCTTCTGAGAAAAATGCTTTTGATTCTCATGCTACATTCTATATTTCAACACATCTTTATCCTGTGTTTTTGCTTTAACTAGTTTTCATCTAAAATATTCCATTCATTATTTTGTAATCTCTTTTGATTCACTCATTCCTTTCTTACTGATATTCAGTTTTTGAGCATCATTTGCAATTACTTCTCCCTTCTGCATTTTCCAAAACATATCTGACCAAAAGATTTTATAGAAGAGATAAATTTGATACATGATTCCGTGGTTATGGCTTCTTCTTGATCACCTCTGAATGTTTGTGCACACATATGCACACAGCATATATAGTATCTGTACATATATATTTATATATTTCTGAATTTTTGTACACACATATATTGATTTATATTATCTCTTTAATTATTTTTGAAGCTACCCCTTCTTTAAGATAACGTCATGATTCGGAAAAAAATTCTCTATATTTTTATAGTCCACACATTTTATTTCTATCAATTTTGAAATCTAAATCATCAGCTGATACTATTTTAGGTATTTCTATGAGTTAATGGTAACACCAATTATACTTTGCTTGGATAATAGATCCATAATAGATTTTTATTCATTTCTAAGTGTCTTACTATCAGAATTTCAAGACGTTTAAACAGATAAATAAGTAGATTGCAACATATATGAAGATGGTAACAAAATAGAGGAGAAGTGTGATATAGTGAAAATAATTTCAATTTTTAAAGTAAAAAAATCGAGTTTAAGTGCCAGATCTGGCTTTTACCACCTATATCACCTTGGTCACTTTACAACATTTCTAGACCTTGATTATTTTATTTATAAAGTAATAGTTATGTTAGAAAACCTTTAAGGTCCCAATCCAACCTACATCTTTGATTCTGTGCCCTTCTTATTATAGAATGGAGTTGATAATTCTGTACTCCATTCTGCTTAGAAAAAATATGAAGAATGGCTATCATATCTTAGGAAAGGCATCAGGAGATTGCAGCTCTATCAGAGAAAAATGACACAGATGATAAAAGAACTTGAAGCCATGGCAAAAGAGTATTTGATATACCTGATCATCTTTTGCTATTAGAAGAATTATTGAGATCAAAGATTTCTCTTCAAGTATTCTGATAGGCTCTTATATGGAAAAGATATTTAATAATTTTACTTGACGGCTTGATGGCAGAATTATGAGAGATATATGAAAGATATATGAAAGTTTCATAGAGAATAATAGGCAGATTTTCACTTGACACAAGGAAAAAAAATACTTCTCAAAAGTGACATCAGCCACAAAATGGAAATGTAAAGTTCCTGATAATTTGTGGTATTCAATCTCAACTTGTCGAAGTAGCGATTCAATTCTTTTTGTCATTGTTAAACTATGTAACTTCTTGGTTCCTTATAAATATGAGTTTTATAGTTATGTTATTTCACACATATTTGTTTTATTTTGCACAATTAATAATACCCTTAAGTTTATATTCTAATTTCTAGATCTCTGGGTTAATGTGTATGAATCCTTAATGTATGCTTACTGAATTACTTTCCAAAAAACATTGTATGAATTCACAACTTCATCAAAAGTATCATATATTCATTCATTAAAAATATTCATTAATAATCACCTAAGTTGAGTACACTATGTTAGGAACTAGGGAAGCTCTAGTGCCATGAATCCTTTTTTCCCTCATTTCCACCTTCATGCTTTCTTATTGTAAAAAAGACACTTATCTCAAAAGGACCTGAGAAACCAGCTATTTCAAACCACTCATTTTATCGATGAAGAGACTGAATGATGAAAGATTCTGAAAGGCGATATAAAGAGGGAGTGCTTTCCAGGAATGGGGGATAGCCTGCATGAATGCAGAGGTCATTCCCTATGCCTGGAGTGCTCTCTCTCTCTTTCTTCCACATATCCAAGTCTGATCCATCCTTCAAGGTTCATCCCACATCTTGTCTTCTTGAAGACTTTCCCGATGACTTCAGTCCTCATTTTTTGAATATCGACAACTCCTTCCAAGATTTAGCATTTAATTACTTGCTGTCATCCATCATCAACATCATCATCATCATCATCATCAATAATAAACTTTTATTAAATGCCTACTACTTACCAGACACTGTTCCAAATACCAGAGATGCAGATAAAGCAAAAAGACATCATCACTTCCTTCAAGGAACTCATTTACAAACAACAGATAACATACATACAACTATGTACATATAAGATACTTCATGTAAACAGGAGCTAATCTTAAAGGAAAGAAATTAGAAATTAGAAAGGACTGGCAAGGGCTTCTTTCAGAAGGTAGAATTTTAACTGTGTTGAAGAAACCCACGAGATCAAGGCCTTAGAGGTGAAAAGTAAACCATTCTTACTCTTCTGTAGAGACAGGAAAAGCTAGTGAAAAGCCAAAGTCTAAAGAAGTATCTTGTACAAGGAACAGCAAAATGATGATTGCCACTTTTTCAGTAAGAAGCAAGAGAGTTTATTGAATAAAATACCAGTCTCAAAATCTGGAAGACCTGATTACAAGTCACATTCCTAATACAAATTTAATGTATGACACTTTGGGCAACTGACTTAATCCCTTCGTGCCACACACCCTTTCAAGTAATTCCTTAGGGCTTTCAATTTCTGAAGAATCAAGGCACATTTTTTAGGTAAAACACATTAAATCATAAGAAATCATAAAAGTCGCAGGCATATATTTGATCTCATAAACTAGACTGTAAATTCCTTGAAGATAACATCAATGTCTGTAGAGTGCTACATAGTCATTCAATAAAAAAAAATTATGAAGAATATGCGGGTGTTTGTGATTCATTTTAATGTTACAGTAGGAAAAGTAACAGTATATTTAATGAAGCTCTGTGAAATCACCATGGTATATCAAACTGCTAGACAAGGAAACTCCTTCCCTGTAGGGTTCTTTTTCTTCATAATTTTAGATGAGCAAAAGGAAACTTTCATATTCAGAATTTAAGATTGCAGAGTACAGTATTTCAAATCCCTGGATTGTTTGGAATCTGATACTCTAATTTGTAATCTTTGGCTTCAGATTTGAATTGCTTGTTCTATTATGAATAGAATATAACTAAATGTTTAGATGGGTATGTCTGAAATTATCAAGTGGCAGTGTGTGTGTGTGTGTGTGTGTGATAATAGGGATGAATTTAACTTACAAATTTCCAATAAAACCATTCCTAAAAATAAACAGGTATATTTCATATGTTTTAATTGACACACACGTAATGCACTTAGTAAAGAATAAAGTAAAATGTAAGAGTGAATGGATTTTGGGGCTTCTTGGATTTTTTTAAGAAACTGTCCTAGAGTGATATAGACTCTAATTACTGTGGGGTGAGAGTGGATTAAATGCTTCAGGAATAATGCCCTGCCTAGAGGATAAAACAAAAAAAGATTTACACATTGGCATACATTATTTTGAAAGATGAAAAATGGTGGGAGATAACTATTGTTCAATAGAAATTTCTTAGAGGAGTGTATTTGCTAACATTAGGGATCCCTTTGGAACCTGGTGACTATTTCAGATTCGCATCTGAGCTTTAAGGATTTCATTTTAGTCTCAATTGGGAATCAGATCATATTGGTCTGAAGTGTGAGCTTGCTGTTTGAAAGACACAAAGGGCAAATTGATGTCTGTGGCACGTTGAAAGGTTTCCAGCAATTTAAGAGAAGATGGATTAATGTGTATTTTCCTGCAGGTGTTTCTTTGATAGATTGATGGTATTAAGAAGAATAACAAAACTTTCATTTAAATTAATGAATTTTAATATAGAAATGTACAAAAGTGAGCACCATAATGTTTAGCGAGATAACAAGGAACAGTGTCTCAAGAGGTTTTCTGGGACAAACACTAGCTAGTGATTTATGATATTTTTTGGAAGTACATCTACAGTCCATCCTAAAGCCCCATTCAGGAGAAGAGGGCAATTCTTTCCTACCATATATCAAATGCTTTTATGCTATGGTGTGTACACACATTCCTGCTAGATTAATGTTTCTAATAAATTAGGAAGAATGGTTAGTAAGAAAGAATACTGAAATAGAAAAATCAGTGAAGCAGACTCTATGGGCCAATAAGGAATTGTTGCTATTTTTTTTTTAAATTTAATTCTCTACCTAAGGTAATGACCTAAACATCTTCATCTTAAGTATCAGCGTGGCATGCTTTGCATCTGAAATAAATATACATTTATTCAAAACAGCAATGCTTTCTTCTTCACCAAGATTTTTAAAGATCACATGTTAATTTGATATTCCCTTCTAGTAAAGGGAAAACAGCAAGAGGTATTTATTTGTTCAGTACCAAAACTTTGCTAGCTGTATTGCAAGCTTCACTTAGTAGCATCTTACTTTCAATATATTTTCTTTATAAAGATAATATAGATTTGCATATTTGGAGTACAAGAGCAGGAGTTAGAAATGCCTAGGTTCATATACTACCTCCAATACATATATAAAGTTTATTTTATAACCTGGAGTTAAAATTTTGCTTGTCTTGTGGGAAATGGTAATAGTGGCTCAAACTGTTTAATCCATTATTCATTAATTATTCATTTCTACAAATCTTTGATATAAAATTATGATCAGTATTTTAATACAGTGATGGACAAACTTTTTTACAGAGGGGGCCAAAGGAAAGGAAATGCTCATCTGTCAGTCTGTTTATAAGGCAACTCTTTCAGTATCCTACTTATTGTATTCCTCAGATTAGGAATAATGTTCTGCAGCAGGATAGAACATTTCAGGGGTCCTCATTTGGCCCTCGGGCTGTAGTTTGTCCATCACTGCTATAATGTATTGTTTTTCTTTTGATTCATTATTTACTTGTTTTTTATGTTCATTTGAAGAATGAGTACCCAATTCTTTTACTCCCTCCCTTCCAACCTCCCCCATCTATTGTAAAGGCAATAAACAAGATATTTATTTCCATGTTAGCCATATTGGAAAAAAGAAAAGGAAGAAAAAATATAATTTAATCTGCACTCAGACTCCATCAATTCTTTGTACATCAAATCATTTTTAATAATGAATCCTTCATAATTTTTGGTTCATTGTACTGATCAAAATGGCTGTCATTCAGAGTTGATCTTCATAAAATATTGCTATTGCTCTATAAAATGTTCTCATATGTCTCACCATTCCACTTTGCACCAATTTACATATTTCCAAGTTTTTCTGAAGCCATCCTGCTCATCATTTCTTCAAACACAATAGCTTTGTATCACAACCCTATACCAAAACTCTTCAGCCATTCCACAACTGATGGACAGCTCCTCAATTTCAAATTCTTTGTCACCCCCAAAAAAGCTACTATCAATAATTTTTGTACATACAAGCTTTTTTCTTTTCCTTTGATTTATTTGGGGCACAGAACTTATAGGTATTGTTGGATCAAAGAGTATGCACAGTTTTATAACACTTTGAGCATAGTTCAAAATTGCTTTCCAGAATGTTTGGCTTAGTTCACAACTCCACCAATAATGCATTGTTCTTTATTTTTCCTTCTCACTTCTAACATTTATCATTTTCCTTTTCCATCATGTTAGTCAATCTGACTTGTGTGAGGTGGCATTGTTTTAATTTGTATTTCTCTAATAGATAATGACTTAGAGCATTTTTCATATGAATAAAGATAGATTTGATGTCTTTTTTTAAAATGAAAACCACCTGCCTATATCCTTTAGCCATTTATCAAATTAGTAATGACTTGTATTTCTGGTAAATTTTCTTCAGTTCTCTAAATATTTGAGAAATGAAGCCTTTAAATGAGAGACTTGCATATAAAATATATTTTTTCCTTACATTCTTGGAAGCGTTGGCTTTGTTTGGGTAAGCCCTTTTTAAATTTAATATAAGAAAAAACATCCCTTTGCTTCCCTTGTTCCTTTCTATCTCTTGTTTGGTCATAAAATCTATAGATCTCATGAGTACATTTTTCCATGCTCCCCTAATTTACTAACCTTTTTTGTCTAAATCATTTAACATGTTAGGCCTTATCTTTTTATTTGATATGAAATATTAATATATAATCCCAGACTTCTTTCTAATTTATACAGCAATTTTAATATAATAACGAGTTCCCAATGGTTGAATGTTTTTTTTTTCAAATAATGGATTGCTATGATCACTTAAAACGTGATGTAAGCTTTTAGAGACATAAATTTTCCTCCAAGTACTGATTTTGCTGTCACTCCAAAATTTTGGTATGTTGTCTTTTTGTTGCTTTTCTCTTTAATGAAATTGTTAGTTGTTTCTATAATTTGTTTTTTGACCCACTAATTCTTAAAAAGAACTTAATTAGTTCTATTTTTATTTTTAGTCTTTTTTCATCCTTTCTTTGTTTAGTATAATTTTGATATCACTGTAGTCTGAAAATAATTTATTTAATATTTCTTATTTTATGCATTTGGGTATGAGGTTTCTATGTCCTATTGTATGATCAATTTTTTATGAAACTCCCATGTCGTACTGAGAAAAATATTCTATTCCTATTCAATTGTCTCTAAAAGTTTAACATCTAATTTTCCTAAAATTCTATTCATCCCATTAATTCTTTACTTTTTATATTTTGGTTTGATTCAACTGATTCTTAGAGGCAAAGATTAATGTCTCCTCCTGCTATAGTTTTAGTGTCTATTTACTATTGGATCTAATGTCATTTCTGCTTTAAGAATTCGAATACTATGCCTTTTGGTGCATAGACACTTAATTTTGATATTACTTCATCGTCTATGGTTCCTTTTTGTTTCTATCATTCTTTTGTTTATTTTATTATTTAGAAAAAAGTTTTCCACGGTTCCAAGATTCATGTTCTTACTCTTCTCTCCACCCTCAAACCCCGCCTCCCCGTAGCGTACGTGCATTTCCATTGGTTTCTTCATGTGTCATCAATCAAGACCTATTTCCATATTATTGATAATTATACTAGGGTAGTCGTTTAGAGTCTACATCCCAAATCATGGTTCATTATATCAATATGTAATTTCCTTATTTCTCATTTTAATTAGGTTATCTTTCACTTTTGATTTTTTATTATAATTTCTATCCATATAAAAAAATTAGCTGAAACAGTAGATTTTGTTCTAGTCCTTTACCTTTAATCTCTTTTGTGTCTCCCTGCTTTGAATGAGTTTCTTACAGACAACATATTGTGAGATTCTGGCTTTTAATAACCACTTATATCCTCTTCCATTTATGGGTAAGTTCATCCCCATTCATATTCACAGTTATGATTGCTAACTGTATTTTCAAAACTCTTATGTTTCCCTGTGTATCCTTCTCTTTCTCTTCTTTTAAACTTTCCCTGTTCACAAATGTTTTGCTTCTGTTTACCCACCCCCTTTGAGTTTCCTCTCCCTCTTTTTCCCCCACTTTCTCTTCCCCCTCTCCTTCTTACTTTCATATTAGGTAACATAGGTTTCTATACCTAATCAAGTATGGATGTTATTCCAACCATATGCCAATTCTGATCAAAGTAAAGTTCAAACATTGTTTGCCATCTTTGCCTGCCATCCATTTTTCACCTTATCTACTGCTATAGATAGTATTTCTAGTACAATATTGAATATTAATGGTGAAATTGGGCATCTTAGTTTTATCTCCTATCTTAATGGCACAACTTCCAGCTTATCCCCATTACAGATAATAATCACTCCGGGTTTTAGATAGATACTACTTATAATTGTCAGGAGTACTTCATTTATTCCTATGGTTCTAAGTATTTTTAATAGGATTGATCATTTTCCGCTTTCAGAGACTTTTACAGGGGAAAAGGGAAGGTGTGAAAATATGTAAAGAAACAAAAAACAGGCAATATTTGCAAATGACATCAACAAAACCTAAATCTTTATTCTCTCAAATGCAAAAATGAAACCATTTGAAAAAGTTTAATCATCAAATATTAGCTATTTACTAATGTCATTGTCATCATAATCTTTGTGGTAATCATTACCATCCTCATGTTCATTGTCATTCCCTATCTTGAAGAGTTAGGTATTTCAGTGAATAGATCACTGGACTTAGGGACAAGAAAACATAAGTTCAGAAATTAAACACATGAAACTTTATAAGACATTTAAACTTTCTAGATTTAAGTTTCTTTGTCCATAAAATGAGAGTGAGATTCAATGAGTGCTAAGTACTCTTCTATTTCTAAAGCTACCTTACTATAGTCAATGTTATGTAATTCCTATAACCATATAGCCTTACCTCATTAAAATAAACAACACTATGTCTAACAAAATTCAGGTTAAAAGATTTCCCTACATTATTGTGTTATTTAAGTAGATAAATTGTTGCTTATGGAGTCAAAATTCCTAATTCGAAAACCTTGCATCAGACACTATCTGTATGACCCTGGGAAAGTTATTTAGCTTCTATATGTCTTTCCTTCATTCTTAAAATGGAGATCATAACAGTATCATCTCATGGGGTTATTGTAGGGGTCAAATATCATCCTATGTGTAAAATGTTCTGTAAAAGTTAAATGATACATAGATGCTGGTTAAAATTCCAAAGTATATTTCCTAAAAAAGAAGATTTTCTTCTTAAATAAATAGATTTTTTTTGAAATGTCTGTGTGTATGTAATTGTGAGTATTGGAAATGGAGACCTAAGTTATCATTATTTTCAGAATTTCCTAGTGGGAAAACTCCTTCTACTCATCAGGAGCTAAAACCTGGCTTTGTCATATAGACTTAGTCAACTTTCTGCTGTTCTTTGAGGTTAAGTGACTTCCCTCAGAGCTAAGTAGCTGGAATGTAGCAGAGACAGGACCTATTCCCTGGTTTTCCTGACTCTAAAGTGAACCTGCTCTCTACTCTATCAGGTACCATTTCAATTAAGTATTACAACATTTAAAGGGCTTTCATCAGGACTTTCTTGAGCAAATAGTAATTTAAGTGCAATGTATTGTATGCACAGAAGAAATCCATATTTTGCTAAAGTCTTGAGAATATATTATTAATTTAGTTGGGAAACTCAACATTTAACAAACTACACAAAAAAAAATCAGTTCCATTATTACCATGTATGATTCCAGAATTAATACAGCTTCATATTGATTTAAAATATATGCTTTCCTATAAAATGAAATAGAGTTATCATTTCTGAGTGTTAATACTAATTTAATCCTAAAAGTTTTGTGTAATATAAAGATAACTGACATTTACATAGTGCTTCTTAAGTGTACAATGTGCTTAAAAGACATTACTTTTGATTAGCATAACGACCTTGTGGGGAGTGTGGTGCTATAATAACAATAATGATAGCCTCCTGTTTATAGATGAGGAAACTAAGAATCAAAAAGTATAAGGGAATTGCCCAATATCATACATGTGGCATATCTAATGTGTAGGATTTGAATTCTTATCTTCCTGATTCCAAGATCAACAATCTGTCCACTGCAGATCACTGCTTCCCACTGTATCTGGAACAGTTCTCCACTTTATATCCTATCTGTGTTGTTTAGTATTTATATGTTCCTAGACAAGTCATGCATCTTCACAGAACAATGATTATCAAGATGAAACACTGACAGGTTTTAGGCAGTCACAGTGATGAAAAAGCAGAAAAACACAGGAATAAAATAGCACATTAAGAATATGACTAAAATGACCAGCCACTTTGACCTAGATATCCTACTGCTGGGCATATGCCCCAGTGAGTTCAAATATAGAAAGAAAGGTATCAAATATGAAAAAATATTTATAGCAGCATTTTATAGTAGTGATGAAGAGGAAACAAGTAGATATTTATTGGGGAATGACAAAACATGTGATATATAAATGCAATTCAATACTGTTACACTTTAAGGGAAAAACTAAATTAAAAACTTCAAAAATACTTGGGAATACTCCCAAAAACTGATGCAAAATTAAATAAGCAGGTATAAGAAAAAATGCAAAATGCAAAACAAAACTGTAAGTGAAAAGGACAACTGAAGGCTAAAACCAAACTGGAATCTAAAGAAGAAAGAAGCATGTATCGTTCTCCATCATTTTCAGAGAAGGAGTTGCAATGGGTGTAGAACATTGCATCTCCTGATGATTTGATTGATGTGATATTTAGTTTAATATAATAGATTACATGGCAGTTAAATGACAGTGTGATTTATTTCATGTGCAGGTAGGATTAGAGGGCTGATCGAGGTACTATTAATTGATTTCATTTATGACTATGTCTATAATGAAGATTTTGGGGAAGAGTGCACTGTATTTGACAAAAAAGAAAGTATAGATATAGATATAGATATATAATTTTGATTTTGCTTTTAAAATATGCTTGCTTATACAAATAATCTGTCCAAAATTGATGTTGGGGGAGATGATTAAACATTTCATTCCTGGTACATATTTGTTTTCTCTCTGTACTCATGTCAAAATCATCATACTCTTAGTCATATTTTTGCATCTAATGGAGATGAAACAGCAACATAAATAACAATGAGATTATGCCTCTCACCTGGTTTTAGAATTCCTTTGACTCACTTCATCATCAACATCAGTTGTTGTTGACCAGCAATGAAGCTTTCATATTATAAATAAAGAACTTGTCCAGTTCCCAACTCTATCCAGTTTTCTTATTTGCTTGTGTACCCCAGGACTATGTTCCCCAGAATTCCTTTCCTTTGTGTCCTCAAGTAAGTTTTTTAAGTTGGGCTGTTAAAAGTTTCTGTAACTGTGCCTTTGGTGTTCTTTTTCCTTCTAAATTGGCTGGAAAAAGTGCTCTTTTCTCCCTTGCACCTTATTGTTATTAATAAATCTTATAAAATAATATTTGGAGTATATGGATATTTAATTTTAAACTTACACTTGCCATGAATAGACTTTTACATCTGTATTATGGAATGGTTTTTTCCTTTGGTCTGAGATGCAGAACATAACAACATGCAGAACAAAACAACAGCTAATATTTGATTGTCTCCTTTGAACACTCTTTTTGTTTCCTTTGTGGCAAGTATAAATATATACATATATAGAAAGGGTGCATTCCAGAATCTGCCATACTGCACTCGAAAGAGCCAAATATATAGAGAATAAGGTCTCAAGTAAACAGTGTATTGGTGTTCAATAACATGGAAAGAAACATTAAATGCATGTCACAACACATGGAAATATGATTTTTATTAAAATTTTCACATGATGAAACAATGAAAATCCAAGAAATGTATTGGGTCCTTCTTTATAAGGCCAATTTTGACTGGGGGATGCCTTAGATGTAGCTAAGTTGGTGCATCCTCATTAGGCAGCATGGTTGTAAATTCACTTAACTCCCAACACTCATATCAACAACTCCCGAAGACTGAAAATGTACCAACGTGCATTTCTAGAAGATATTTCCAAAATTGGATGTTCTCTGTATTAAGGAAATCAGGTGTTTAATCCATACATCTTTCTCCAAAGATCTGATCAGCATTACAGTTTACATACCTATTTCCGTGTATTTAAATGAATAGCAAAAATATATTTCTTGATTTCTACAAAAACAAAATAGTTACAAATTGTGCATGTTTGGCTAGCCTAAGATAAATTATTCTTTTATACTGTTCACTTGGACTAGGGAGATTAGTAGTAAATTATCCTCTAATGTCATTCCCTTTGAAATTCTGAATAACTTCTATGTACTTTGCTTATATAGAAATAAACCATTCTGTATTGTTTCATAACTATATATGGTAAAAAAGCTTTTCTACTTTTCTTCTTTCATTTCCATAAATGAGGTTATTTTCCTTAGGTATTCTAAATGTTTTGAAAACATCCTAAGTAATGACTTAAGTTTTAGGTATTGAATTAGGTATAAGAAAAAGAAATACTTATTTATTGGTGGACTGAAAATATTTTTGTTAATTAAATTTTAATAATCATTATTTTACATTTTTCAATCTAATGTTCTTTCCTTCCCTTCAGATTTTCCCACCTCCCCAAGATGGAAGGTAATATCACATAGGCTTTACATGTGGTAATATATAATATATATTTCTATGAAACTTATCGATTAAAGAAAAATTTGTGTCAGAAATAAAATGAAGAATGGTATACTTCAATCTGCATTCAGACTCCATCTATTCCTTGTGGGGTAGTAAATAATCTTTTTTTTTTAATTTGTCATGAGTTGCTTGGAGTTGTCCTAGATCCTTGCCTTGTTAATAATAGTCATCATTCATAGTTGATCCTCATACACTATTATTGTTACTGGAAAGAGAACTATTTACCTAGTTTTAGCAACTGGAAACCCAAATGGAGATGGGGAAAAACTATTTTTTCTTCTATTGTTTGACAAGATGCCAAACTATAATTTCCTATACATTTCAGAAATCATTTCCTTGATTATGTCAAACTTATGCTAAAAATTCTGTAGTGCTCCTATTGACAATTGGATAAAATACAAATCCTTAAGTTTTATATTTAAAGACCCATCTAGTCTGATTCCCATCATACTTTCCAGATACATCCCATATAATTTCTCCTGATGAGAATGTTTGTAGTGTCTTAGAAAGAATATTTATCTTGTAGTCAGGGGAGAACTAAGTATCAGGCCTGTCTACAGTTCTTATTAGCTCAATGACTCAGGGAAAATTATTAAAATGAGTTTCTCATCAGTGCAGTGAGGATAATAATATCTTTAGCCACCAACTTTATGTGGTTATTCTGAGGTCCAAATGAAATAATTGATACAATATACGTTTTTCTTTACATTGCTATAAGTACATAGTTTTAATTTTTTTCACAAAATGTGCTCCAGCATACCAGATTATTTTTTAGTAACACAGGCACTGTGTTAAGCTACATGTTTCAAAGAAAGACAACCATACCCTTTCCTGATGGATCTTATATTCTAAGGAGGAGTAATATATTCTAATCATTCTAATGAGGAATAAGTATATATAATAAGAATAAAATTAATAAAAATAATAAGCATATAGATATGCTTATTCCTCATTAGAATGATTAGAATACATTTTCTCCTCCTTAGAATATAAGGTGTATATATGCATGCATGTATATATATATCCCTTAGAATATGTTATTTGTGTGAATATATGTGTGTATGTATATATATCTTGTGTGTATATTAATATATACATAGACATTGTTAAATACTAGATACATTTTTTTGGTTTTGTTGATTTCTTTTTTCAAAGAGGATCAATGATACTATGGCATAACATCTTGACTTGTCCATGAAAATTGGATTTAGGTGGGGCTGAGTTTGCACATCTTCATCCTCATTCTCTTTCAAGAATCATTGAAATCCACTGGCCAGACTAAAGCAGGATGACTGGCAATGGACTAGGATGCAATGGATGATCCTGGCATGTTCAGTATCTGACCAGTCTAAGCTCTCTACATTACCTGCTTCAGTCATCTTCATACTGGAAGAAATTGTTCTCATCTCTTTGTTCTGCTGGTGGAAGACTTCATATATTTGGGGTAGACATTTCTCTAACTCACCAATGGGTTCAAGGTCTGTCACTTACTCTCAAACTGGTTTTTCCTGTGATGTTCTTACAGGAGTGTGGTTGCTACATATACTATAGCTTCTTGGAGATACAGGTGTGAATTGGGAGAGAGATGGTCATCAAAGATGGATAATCAGCCATGAAAAGACCAAGATGCTAGCCCTGCTTGAATGTCCCATAAAAACGTCAGCCATTCTCTGCTACAAGACACATAAAGAGTAAATGGAAGGTGATAATGGCAGTAGTAGGAAAGTTTGCAGTGGGGAGATATGAAAGGACCTCCTACAGAATTCTTGAAGGAATGACAATGTTAGTGCATGAATATTTCCAAATGTTTGAAAATGAACACATGCAAACTTGTCCATGAACTTGTCCCTGATCCTCAGAGTGGCAATTATTTTATTTTTTTACTTTTTCAACATAATGATTACATTTAAAACCCATGGTTAGTTATTCATGCACTTATTTTATTTTTTTCTTAGAATTAAAACTTTGAGGGTAAAAACATATTCCTTTTTCATCTTTTTTTTACCCTTAGCTTCTGGCGTAATGTATTATACATTGTAGGGATAACAAAGTCAAAATAAGGTAGAGGAACTGAACCTGTAATTTTTATTACATAGGGATCCACTGAAAGTGGAATCTCCTTCTACCTTTGTAAACTGATGCCTCTTCTGCAATTTCTAGTCTGAGAAACTTGCCTAAAGCATGAGAAATTCACTGATTTACCCAGCGTCAGATGTTAAATTATTTTTTAAAGCTGAGGCTTGAACTTAGATTGTCTTGACTCAAAAGATGAGTTTTTTTTTCTCTTCATAAATCTCACCAACTCACTACACCTAATTGACAGTAAAAATATTCATTAAGTATATGGCAGTTAAAATAAAATGGATCTCCACTCTACTTCAGCTGCGCAAGGTCAGTCAAATTTCCAATGTAGAATCACTGAGCACCACTCTGTCTCCAGAATCACTTAGGACTCCTAACTGTGTTCTTTGTCTTTATTGTGACCACTAGCTTCCTCATCTTCTCTAAAATTTTTTACTACTATTCTCAACCTAACTTCATTTGCTCTCTTCCGTGGCATGACTCCCATGATTATGATCTCCAATTGTACACTAAACTTACTCTCAAATATCTCAAATCAGTGATATGTTGCTTTGAAATATGTTCTAAGGTAATCACCATTATGCCCATTCTCTGTTTCGGTATATGGTCTGCTGAGTATTTCTACAGAGAGGACAACATGTTGATTAGGCACAATATGATCCTAACGATTGAACTTAGGTTGAGCCTTTACTATTTCCCAGGCATTCATTTATTTATGACTCAATAAATCATTATCAGATTCTGAACAGTGGATAAATGTCCCAAATACACCCCTTCAACCCTTTACTCTATGAGAATGATCTCTTCTTCTACTTTAAGGAGAAAATCAAAATCTCCGAAATGAGGTTTCAGAACATTCTTCCTAGCCACTTGAACTCTACATCACATGGCAGACAGACTTTTCTACAAAGTTTTCATTCACAGTAAAGTCCTTCTTTTTTCCAAGACAGACCCCATGCCTGGATATCTTAAATCCATCCTCTGTGTTCTTTACCAGAATATTGTTTCACTATGAATGGTAGTTATAATGTTAATAGTAATATTTTTTAATTCTTTTCAGCTCTATCCAATTCCTCCTGACACCATTCAGAGTTTTCTTGACAACGATATTTGAGTGGTTTTACTCTAAGCATGAACTTCCATTCCAAACCACCTACTTCTGACTTTCTGTCAATTATATAATCATTTTCCTAGTCACCTAAACTCATAGTTATCTTTGATTTTGAATTTTTCCTCACCTTTACACTAATTAAATCAGATTCATTTTACCATCTTATGCCTATTCAAGTGTTCTAATCAAGAATTCTCCTGTTAAGAATAGTCATTTTATCGATCTACCATTCTTCCCACTATATTTTGAGCTTCATTACAAAAAATATTATTTTGATTCTTTTACCTGCTCAAAACAATTTCTTTTATTGGTCAATCCCCTTCTAAGTAAAAATATCTTGATGGTATATATTGGGAAAAGAATATGTGTATCTAGGAAGAAGATATTAAAAGAATCTTTATATGTAGAATCATATCACCAATTTTTATCTGACTATGGAAAGGGAACAATTAAAGAAACAATGCATAGATTCAAAAAAATTTACTTAACTTATTTTAGCTTCCAGATCATATATTTGTATTCATTATTCTGACATTACAAAAACCCCAAAATGAAACCCTAAATACACTGGATGTGAAAGATGATCACAATTCTTTCTCTGGAGTTGGATAGCATCCCCCATCATAAATCCTGCAGGATTATCCCAGATGACTACACTACTGAAACTAGCCATGTTTTCACATATAATCATCATTCAATATTGATTTTATTGTTTATAATGTTCTCCTAGTTCTGTCCCTTTTTCTATGTATCAGTTTCTGCATATCTTGCTAGCATTTATTAGGAATTACAATTATAAACAGCAAATTGATTATAGGAATGTCTGACTACTTGTCATGGACAAATGAAAAATATATACTATACTTTATAGGAATTATGAGAGCTATTAATAGAAAATATAATATTGAGAGCAAAGGAAATTTCTCTGAATAAGAATTAGCATGTCCTTAATCCTCATTTTCAAGTAAAATTAATTCATAAGTAAAAGGGTCATAGTGAGAGGCCCTCCTTAGATGGACAGATTGAACCAAGTGCAAAAGCTGGAATTTGCTAGGCTATCCCTGGCACATTGAGTATATAAAAATCTGCACTATGGCATTGAGACAATCAGGTAAAACTCTGCTATTCTAAAATAAATTGCTCCTAGGACACAGAGAGATTTGATAGTGAATGCAGAGTAGTAGAGGTCAATGGGATCTGATATAATTTATCCCCATCTAATCAGTGCAAACCTATAGCCCTTCCTTTGGTGGATATGTAGTAACAATATGATCTCAGTGACATTCATGTGAATCCCATATTTTAAACCCTGCAACTTATTTTTTATCTCATTCTGAAGATAATTCTTGTCAAAAAATTCATTAGTCTTCTTGACTTTCTGATGTCATTGTGATATTAAGAAAATTACATTTTTAAGGAGGATATGATTACAGAATAGAAGAATAAAAAACAACAAATTAAAACAAAAAAGATAAGTTCCTCAGAAACAATCAACCATAGTTGATTAAGAACTGACTTCAGCATCAATAAAATACTTTTACATGTAGGAAGTGTGTTATTCTTCACCAACCATTTAATTTCTCTGTGTCTCAATCAATTCTCTAAGTATTTAATGTGGACATCAGATAATGATCTGCATAGGTAGAGGAAGTTTTTTTTTAATCAATATAGAATTCCCTGTAGCAATGTAACCATAGGTCTGTTACTGTGATTTCATCAATATGGGCACTCCATCAGAAGAGGGGCTAGCTATCACTTAGAATAGTTTTGGTGAACTTTTTCCAAATTCAAGTGCCCAGAGGGCACTGTGAGCCCTTGCATTACCAGAGAGAGCAGAGGGAAGACCTGTTTACTTTGAGCAGCTGGACAGATGGGCAGGCCATGCAAAAATTTTCCTGGGGGAGTGGGAATGGAACAGAGTCCTGAGTGCTGGCTCTGCATGTGTACCATGTTTTTGCCAAGGCTGCCTTAGAAGATGGTCTTTTTGAATTACTATGACCATCTCTAAAACAGTTAAATTAAATTAAAAACACACTGGTATGACAACCTTATGTAATGTATCTAACCCGATCCTTAGAGAATAAGTACCTATTTTCTTTCCAGTGATCACATTTGAAATCATTTTAGCTTGGTATTGACTACCACAGCTTGTATTACAGTATAATATATTCTTCAAGAATCCAAGATCATAAGGGAAAACCAACAGGGCAAGACTTTAGTGGAAGAAAAAAATTAGGATTTTAGAAGATGTCTTTGAATAGTGATGGAGATCCTTAACCATTTGCCCATTGCTGCCTCAAAGTCTGCCTGGGAGTTTTGTGGACAGTACTTGTCTACTTGTAAACTAGGTTGGCCTAATTGCCTAGCCCTTAGCACTCTTCTGCCTTGGAACCAATATATAGTATTGATTCTATGACAGAAAGTAAAGGTTAAAATAAAAAAAAAGAACTGGTCATGTGAAAATTGTTCACAATATTTTGTAGACATTATAATCCATCCACCCAAAAAGAAAGTATGCTTATTTAAATTTAAGTAATTATAATTAAAATTGTGTTACTTAGAAACAGAATATTTAAAATGTAAAGATTTAAGCAGAAGATTATATATTTAAAACTACTTTTTCATGCACCAGTATCTTAATTTACTGGAGTTTAAGCTAAGAATACATTTAGCTTTGTATTTTGTCTTTGACTATAATACAAAGGATGACTTCTGGAAGATTCTGAGTGTTGCTTTCTATTATATTACCTCCTCCACATGCCAATGTAAGATATCAATTCCAAACTTTTTTTAAAAGTCCTATAAACTATATTTTATTTACTTTAGAATCTTTTGATTGACACAAATACAGAAATGTAAAGTTCTTATAGCATTATAATTCTACATTTGTATTTTAGAGTAATGGTTTATATATCTCTGTAAGAAAGAACTTTTAAAAGTATATAGGACAGATTCATTCTGAAACTATGAATTCTATTCTCAACTAATGGTAAATATCTCTTCTATTAGTGATTCTTTGAGTACTTTTGAATTGAGGGATCCATTTCCCTCTTCCTTAAGGCATGTTCAAGTCAAAGGAGATTCAAAAATATTTTAATTGTTTTTTCTAAATTTACATTAACATAATTGCTTATACACATATCCTTTACATACTTATACACACACACATATGCTTTTGTAGTGTAATGAGTTGTTACATAGAATTTAGTGGTAAATTATACTTTTAAAATATGGTAAAAACTCCAATTTTACAAATGAGGAAGCTACAGTGATAGATACGGATTTTGAATTCATTTCCTAGGCTTTGATAGAATGATGTTATGAATAAAGATTGGAATTAGAGTCAGAAAGCGCCTATATTGAAATCTTATTTTTGTAATTTGCTACCATTGCAACTTTGGAAAAATTTCTTTCACCCATTATCTTTTAAAAGCAATACGTTGTACTGGGGATATTTGAGATAACTTCAAACTTTCAATTCTTTGTGAGCCCTTTTTACCTCCCTGCATTTTCTAATTATGACAAAATTTTCTAGTTATCCTTCTAAATGCTCTGCAATTTTGTTCTCTAATACTGAATACCTTTCATCTGAAAGAAAGCAGCTAGTGGACCACTGTTTTGCTCATAAATAATAGGCTTGAAATTTAAAATATAGAGAATATCTATGTGAAACAAATGGCAGGTCATTGCTATATGTTTCAATAGCTCCACACATTAGATGTGTGTTCCCTGTAAAAATGTTCAGAGAACAATCTTTATAGCCATGGAAACTATAGTAGGAAGTAACAATTACCACAATGAAGGTCACACTGGAAAGAACTGAAAAACGTATCATAGAAATATAGCCCATAGAAAAATGATTCCAGCATCTGCTGACAGTCTCATTTTACTGAAGCTGAACATATGATATACTCTTGACTTGCCTGATTCACAACTTTCTCATTTAGATAAAAAGAAAGAATTACTGCTCCCTAATTAATTCTAAACAAAGTGGAAGATATGGTTATAGATGAAGAAATGACAGGAACTGCAGAATGAAATGGCCAGATATGCTTAGATTTTGTAATAGTGAGCGAATGGATGTATCTTGTGTGGTAGTTAGATGTCTACTTTTAAAAAATGGATTTCCAGAAATTTTGGAGAAGACTTGGGAATGGGAGAAAATTAATGGAATAAGATGCAAAAGCATGGAGATTTTAAAAATGTGTATTTTATTGATTTTCAGGGTCATTTTCTAATTATAATCCCTCCATAACTTTCATTTAAAAAAATCAAAATTCTTTGACAAAACAGTCTTGAAAAAAAGACAACTTAAAATATTCTATAAATTATTATTTCTTAATAATAGCTTCCTCACCATCCCACAAATAGCCAAAAATAATGCCACAGAATCAATACTAAAAACAGCAAAAACAGACAGGAGTGAAGCTGGATAGCCAAGGCCAACTAGGAAGAAAGGTTTCTGACTTCCCTGGCCTCATTCCCATCACTGAAGGTCCAGGACACAATAATAGAGCAAAGGGAATGGAATCAACAAAGCATCCTAGCAGGCAAGTTCTGCAACAATGATTTATATGCTAAGCTATAGTTTTCTTCTGCAAGGATACCAATGGAATCTGAAGGGAGAGGGCCCTAGGAGCAGCTGTGTTTGCTGCAGCCTTCACTCAAAAACCCCTAGTTGGTCCAGAGCTGGACATTAAAGGAGTGGACTCCTGAGAGTCTAGGACACCAGACCCTAATGACAGGAATGCAAGCTGTTTCTAACAAACAAGGGACTTTGAATTTCTGAGGAATGTAGACTACACACCTGTACTACCTTGGACAGTAGCAGTCAGAGAGAGAGTGTAGAAGGAGAGCAAAATGGTGAATGTGGCTGCTGTGTGACTGGGATCATGTCAGCTGTGATCTCACGGGAGAGTGAAGTCCCTGGGGACTCCCACTAGTGGAGGTAGGCTGTCTGCTTGAAGTTACAGTGGCAGAAACCCCATGGGATCTGGTTGGAAGACTTGAGGCCAATCATAGACTATGTTTGAGCAGGGGACCTGGAGTACTTCTAAACTTGGATTATAAAAACTACAATAACTAAAAAAGACATGGAGAAAACAAAAACACCCCCCCAAAAAATCTTGAAACCTAAGGTAACATATCCTACCACACTAGGAACCCTAGGACTCCCACAAAAAAAGTCAAAAATTAAGTCTTTTTGCCTCATTACTAAAATGAATAAATAAATAGAAAAAGCAAAGGAGAAAGAATCCATTTATTGATAGATATTATGGGGACAGAGAAGACCTTAGGTCAAACTCTGTGGACAATGAAATAAAAATACTAACTTGAAAAACAACAGAATAATAAAAAAAATTGCATAAACTTAAAAAGGGCTTTCAGAAGAGTTTTTATAAAGGCCTTACAAATCAAATAAGAGAGGTTGAGGAAAAATGAGGAAGAAAAATGAGAGCAATGCAAGAAATTTATGAAAGAAATATCACTTAAATGGAACAAAAGATTAATAAACTCAGAAGAAAATACTATATTAAGATGAAAATTGATGTGGGACTCTCTAATGTAATGGACTTTATTGCAATAATCCAGGACAATCCTGAAGGACTTATGAGAAAGAATGCTATCGACATTGAGAGAAAGAAGAATGGAAGTAGAACCACAAAAGGAAAACATGACATCACTTATTATTTGTATATATGGGTATATGATTTGGGATTTTGACTTTAAAAGATTAAGCTATAGCTGAAAAGAATAATGTAGAAATAGATATCAAGTGATAACATTTGTACAAGACAGTGGAATTACTTGTCAGCTCTAGGATGTGGGAGGAAATGAGGAGGGAAAGAAAATGAATCACATAAACATGGGGAAATTTTTAAAAAATAAATAAAAACAAAATAAAATAAAAAATATAAAATATAAAAAATAAAAATAAAAAAGAATTAGAATTGCACAAAGGTAAGCAAAAGATTTCCTAAAACATCAAGAAATAGTAAATCAAAATAAATAAAATGAAAAATAGAAGACAATATGAACATCTTATCACAGAAAGAACTGACCTGGAATAGAGATCAAGGAAAAACGATATAATAATTGTTGGACTCCTGGAAAGTTATAATAATTTAAAAAAAGGGTTTAGATATCATAGTCCAAGAAATCATCAAGGAAAACTGCCCAGAAATTCTAGAATCAGAGGGTAAAATAGAAATTCAAATAACCCTCACTCATTGCCTCAAAGAGACCCAAAGATGGAAATCCACAGGAACATCACATCATTGCTAATTTCCATACCTCCCAACTTAAAGATAAAATACTTCAAGAAATAAGGAAAACAATCTTGGTATATGGAGTGAGATGTTCTTCTATGCCTACCATGTCTCTGCCATATTGTTTTTAAGTTTTCCCTGGAGTTTTTATTGGATAGTGAGTACTTCTTCCAAGCTATTTGATATTTTGGTTTGTTAAACATTGTGTTACTATGGTCATTTATCACTGCATGATTGAGTACCACTAATTTCTTTTAAATAATATATTCTTGGTCACTAAGTGCACTTAGTATTCAGAATGCAACCACTTTTACAGAGTATATATATTTAAATGTCTGTACATTTATATACCTTTCACTTTACTTCACATATATGTATATATGCATATATGTTCTACAAACTGAAACACATTACTACTACAAAGCTCTAATCTTAACTATTATCTTAGAGTCCTTAAAGTTTTTAAGAAACCCTTTGATAGAACTAGGGGAGTAGTTGTTATAATGACTTTAATAATGTGAAGGAAAACTGTGTGTATTCTTCAATACAATGTCCAGTAATTACTTCAAAAGACTGATGATGAAGCAAATTCCCCAACTTCTGCAGAGAGGTGATAGACTAGCAGAGATACACATGCATTTTCTTCTATGGCCACTGCAGTGGCTTATTTTGTGTGACTATTATCAATTTTTTTCCTCATGAGGACTTCTCTTTCTATAGTAAGAAAATTTAGTGGAGGAGAGACTGGGATATAATAATGATGTAATGAAGGGAAAGAGAAATGAAAATCAATGTAATATTTAAAATGAATATAAGACATTGGTAATTTCAGAATGATACATATAAAAAGCAAGGTAATTCTATTACTATTATATTAAGCTTAACATACACTAAAACTATACAAATTCATACATCTCATTTTTTATACTTTCTTGTACAATAAGAAACTCATATTTGCCCATGCTTGTTCATAATAATTTTAAAATATATTGAAAAATAAAGTTCCTTTTCTTTTGGCAGTTAATAACATGCCTATTTGCAGAAAGTGTGCCTAAAGCTTCAATCATGTTAATGGCCCAGTATAATCCATCCCAATTACTTGATTATGCTTACTTTATAGGATAATCAATCATGATCTAATAATTGATTCAACTTCTTGTTTTCTTACTAAGAAAATATATCAATCCAAAGAATTTCATAACAGATTTTTTTCAATGAGGCATAGAGTTTTTGATAGATTCAAGTAAACAAATAAGATGACTCGTTAGATACCTTGGGCAGGGGGAAAGTCTTTATGAAAGTGCTAAACATATGAGAAATTTGACTTGGGAGATGGTTCCCTAAACTAGCCAAAGGGGGAAAAAAGCAGTAAAGAAATTGTTTTCCATTAGACATGGCTGGTCTAGAATACTTCACTCTTTTCCCTAAGAAATAACCTCAAACTTGACACATAAGGATTCATAGGTAAGAATTATTTGCCTCCATATAATCTTACAATGTATTCATTAATTTCTTATCTTTTTAGTTTCAAAGAGGTTTTATAAAAAGGAATATTAAATACCCAAATCACCAATTGAGCTTGTTCATTAAATTTTTACATTTATTAATTTCAAAACACCAAGTAATAATACATATTCATTTTCCCTAAGTCAACATCAGGATTTTGTATCCATTCATTCCCTTTTTATCATATAATGTTCCACTCATTGTGTACTTTTTTCTTCACAGTTCATTTTTTCACTTTGTATTATTTCAAGTCTTGCCAAAATTCTTGGATAACTCAAAGATATTGCAATATTTTATTATATTAATGAACTCTATGTAATGAATTATTATATTAATGAACTCAAAGGATATTACAATATTTTATTATATTAATGAACTGTGCTTTATTTTTAGATTGGTTATTAGGTGTTTGACTTCAGTTAATTGTTATTGCAGAAAATCCTATTAAAATCTTTGAAGAGGTAAGGTACTTCCTTCTAAATATATTTTAAATATTGACAAAAATGCCCCATCCATAAGCTTCCTAGGCTTCTCAGATTTGCTTCATTTCTGAACAATGCATGTTATTTTTGTCTTTATTTCTTTGTTTCTTGAGGAGATGGGTGCCAATTGATACATAAACTAAAAAAGTAGTACATTCTTTCTAAAGGTAGCATGGGCAAGTGAATAGAGAGATGGCTTTGAAAGAGGAATACTTTTTGTTTAAGGCCTTCCTCTGATTCATACTAGGTATTTTCCCCCTCTCTCCCTTTCTGCATTATATGCAGTAGAATTAGGAACAAAAGCATCTTGCTATGGAACTGACTCTTTGATGTTCCATCTATCATTTAATTGTAAACCTAATACTATTTTAAACTTTCAGGATATATGATAATTAAACACTTGGAAACTTAGGGAGGCTTTTTGATATAAGCTTAGTTATGAATAACATTAATTTAGTCACCTCTTTTGCTCACTAAATGGATTTAGGGGTATGTTTACTGAAATAACTTTACTTTCCATCTGATGAAAATTCCTAATTAATTCTCAGTATCAAGATTCTCTTGTTCTCCTTTTAGAAAGCCAGAATCTATTTTTCATTTCTTTAAATCAAATAATCTACAATGAATGTAGCAATTAAAAACAACAACAACAAGTTACTCTTTTGTGGAAAAGAAAGTGATTTCTATTAAAACTATCCATCAGATTTAAAATGATATTCATTCCTTTCATATTTGGTTTCCATGATTTTGGCTTACTGAGGAGGCTAGATAAATTTGCTATCCATAGTTAGGATACTTGGGAGTTGCTTCACAGGTAGATGGTTGTGAAATCTAAATAATGAACTCTTGGAAAATGTTAATTGGGAGAAGTCCCAGGCAACTGTGGTTCTAGTCTTGGTTCTACAATTAAAAATTATGAGAATTTGGACAAGTAATTTAAACTTCTGATTTTCTTTTTTTATTAATTTTTTTTATTTTTAGAAAAATTTTCCATGGTTACATGATTCTTATTATTACTTTCCCCTTCACCCCTTCAAACTCCCCCCACCATAGCTAACTCACATTTCCACTGGTTTTAACATATGTCATCAATCAAGACTTATTTACATATTATTGATAGTTGCATTGGTGTGGTCCTTTCGGGTCTACATACCCAGTCATATCCTCATCAAGCCAAGTAATCAAGCAGATGTTTTTCTTCTGTGTTTCCTCTCCTGTAGTTCTTCCTCTGAATGTAGGTAGGATTCTTGTCTATAAATCCCTCAGAATTGTCTTGGATTGCCGCTAGTACAGAAGTCAATTACATTCGGGTTTTACAACAGTGTATTGTTCCCTGTGTACAATGTTCTTCTGGCTCTGCTCCTTTCACTCTGCATCAATTCCTGGAGGTATTTCCAGTTCACATGGAATTCCTCCAATTTATTATTCCTTTGAGCACAATAGTATTCCATCACCAACATAAACCACAATTTGTTCAGCCATTCCCCAATTGGAGGGAATACCCTCACTTTCCAGTTTTTTTCCACCACAAAGAGCACAGCTATAAATATTTTTTACAAGTCTGTTTATCTATGATCTCTTTGGAGTACAAACCCAGCAATGGCATGGCTGGATCGAGGGCAGAGATACTTTTATTGCTCTTTGGGCATAATTCCAAATTGCCATCCAGAATGGTTGGATCAATTCACAATTCCACTAGCAGTGCATTAATGTCCCAATTTTGCCACATCCCCTCCAACATTCATTATTCTTCCCTGCTATCATTTTAACCAATGTGCTAGGTGTGAGGTGATACCTCAGAGTTGTTTTGATTTGTATTTCTCTAATTTTTAGAGATTTAGAACATTTTCTCATATGCTTATTTTGATTTCCTTATCTGAAAACTGCCTATTCATGTCCCTTGCCCGTTTATCAATTGGGGAATGGCTTGATTTTTTTATACAATTGTTTTAGTTCCTTGTATATTTGAGTAATTAGACCTCTGTCAGAATATTTTGTTATAAAGATTTTTTTTCCCAGTTTTTTTTCCCCTTCTGATTTTGGTTGCATTGTTTTTGTTTGTACAAAACCTTTTAATTCAATGTAATCAAAATTATTTATTTTATATTTTGTAATTTTTTCTAACCCTTGCTTGGTTTTAAAATCTTTCCTTTCCCAGAGATCAGACAAGTATACTATTCTGTATTCACTTAATGTACTTACAGTTTCAATCTTTATATACAATGAGTCATCCAGTCATTCTCAATTTATTTTGGTGTAGAGTGTGAGATGTTGATCTAAACCTAATCTCTCCCATATTATTTTCCAATTTTCCCAGCAGTTTTTGTCAAATAGTGGGTTTTTGTCCCAAAAGTTGGGCTCCTTGGGTTTCTTATATGCTGTCTTGCTGACATCACTTACCCCGAATCTATTCCACTGATCCTCCCTTCTGTCTCTTAGCCAGTACCATATTGTTTTGATTACTGCTGCTTTATAGTACAGCTTAATATCTGGTACTGCTAGGCCAACTTCGTTCATGTTTTTTTTCATTATTTCCCTTGATATTCTTGATCTTTTGTTCTTCCAAATAAACTTTGTTACAGTTTTTTTTCTAATTCAGTAAAAAAAGTTTTTTGGTATATTGATAGGTATGGCACTAAATAAGTAAATTAATTTGGGGAGAATGGTAATTTTTATTATGTTAGCTCATCCTACCAATGAGCACTCAATGTTTTTCCAATTGTTTAGATCTAGTTTTAATTATTTGCAAAGTGTTTTGTAGTTCTGTTTGTATAATTCCTGTGTATGTTTTGGTGGATATATTCCTAAGTATTTTATATTGTCTAGTGTGATTTTAAAATATATTTAAACCTACCTCTTGCTGCTGTGATGTGTTGGGAATATATAGAAATGCTGATGATTTATTTACATTTATTTTGTATCCTGCAAGTTTGCGAAAGTTATTGATTATTTCTACTAGCTTTTTAGTTGATTCTCTAGGATGTTTTAAGTAGACCATCATATCATCTGCAAAGAGTGATAGATTAGTCTCCTCATTGCCTATTTTAATACCTTCAATTTCTTTTTCTTCTCTAATTGCTACTGCTAGTGTTTCTAGTACTATGTTGAATAATAGAGGTGATAATGGAAATCCCTGTTTCAGACCTGATCTTATTGGAAAGGCTTCTAATTTATCCCCATTGCATATGATGCTTGTTGATGGTTTAAGATATATATGGTTTATTATTTTTAGGAAAGGTCCTTCTATTCTTATACATTCTAGTGTTTTCAGTAGGAATGGGTGTTGTATTTTAACAAAGGCTTTTTCAGCATTTATTGACATAATCATGTGGTTTTTGTTTGTTAGACTGTTGATTTGGTCAATTATGTGGATGGTTTTCCTAATGTTGAAACATCCTTGCATTCCTGGTATAAGACCCACCTGATCATGATGGATAACCCTCTAGATCACTTGCTGGAGTCTTTTTGCTAGTATTCTATTTAAGATTTTTTGCATCTATGTTCATTAAGGAGATTGGTCTATAATTTTCTTTCTCTATTTTTGATCTACCTGGCTTTGCAATCAGTACCATATTTGTGTCATAAAAGGAGTTTGGTAAGACTCCTTCTTTGCTTATTATATCAAATAATTTGTATAGTATTGGGATTAATTGTTCTTTGAATGTTTCATAGAATTCATTTGTGAATCCATCAGGCCTTGGTGATTTTTTCTTAGGGAGTACTTTGATGGCTTGTTCAATTTCTTTTTCTGATATTGGATTATTTAAGTATTCTATTTGTTCTGCTGTTAATCTAGGCAATTTACATTTTTGTAAATATTCATCCATATCACCTAGATTGCTGTATTTATTGCCATATAATTGGGCAATATCTTTTCTTTCTGGTATGATTTTTCTTTGTAGATCATCTTTTGTCTTCTTTGCTTCATTTTTAAGCTGGCCAATTCTGGCTTTTAAGACTTTATTTTCTTGTTTTAGTTCATGTATTTTTATATGAGTATATTTCCAATATACTCATATAAAATGAGGGTTACAGTATTTGCCCTAAGACTTCATTATGAGTATCATAAAATAAGAATGTGCATTTACAAACTTTGTATAAAATATCCCTTGAAAGCACAACTTCAGATGTTTGTCCAACAGATATGGCAAAGATTAATGAAGAAATGTAAATTCAACTTTATTGTTCAATATCTTAGATAGTTGTTGGTATGTAGAAAATGCTGAATAACATAATTGAATCAGCTCTTAGGGAGTTTTTTAACCTTTTTATTTGAATGTTTCTTCAGCTAAGGGAAGCAATTTCAAGATTCCTGCAAGATTCCAGAATTAAGTTTCAATTTTAGCAATGTGTTCACTTATATACATGACTGCAGAACTCAGAAGTTGAAAGAAACCCAGGTAAAATTACATAGGAAGACATTACAAACAATAACAATGTAACACCCAATTTAAATAAAAGATAGGAAAGAATAAAAATGTCGCTCTCACCCTGGATCCCCTGGGCTCTGTCTGATCTTTTTCTAATGTTGTTTTCCTTTGGAAATATTCTTTCAGAGGCAGTTATTTTCAGTATAATTTTGCAGAGTTTCTTGATTGTTTCTTTACTATTATGTGCAGTTTATCATGTATTTGTATAATTGTTGTAATTACCACGTACTATGATGTAATTACAATGGGTAATGATGTTGTAAAACTCCCAGTTAAATTTCAGGAATGTATTTACACAAAACAGTTTTTAAAGTTCAGTGCATAATCTATTTTGTAATCTCTTTTAGGCACCAAACTGAATATGTTTGTATTATAAAATGTGGCATTAACTTTTAAACCCCATTTTCCAGTAATGGGTCTTGAATGTCTACATTGCAGAGAGAATCAGAGATGTTATATTCTTTCTTTTGTAGGCGATGTGAAAACTAGGTTCACTTGTCTTAAAATCACAGGTGTTATACCTGGTATTCTGGACAAACTCCAGCTCCCAAGTAATTGCATCCTGAGTACAAAATTATGCCTGCAATCTGAATTGTAGCAAATAGTCTAGGCTTGTACTCGTCAGCTAAGTCACACTGTTTTCTTCTATTGTTCAAGTAATCTTACTGAGTTCTAAGTTAGCTTTGTGAAAATTTAGAAATTTTTAATAAATCTATAAAACCAAAAGAAATAAATTATAAGTAAAGATCTTCTTACTCCAAGATCTTTCATAACTAAGCTAGCAGGTATGTGTTTACCTGTTTTACCTTTCAATTGAAATAAGAACCTGGGGTTATTATTGCAACAGGCCACAATTTTTTTTCAGGCTTTTACTTTTTAATGAATCAGTGATATGAAGGGAATGGTTAGGGTCATGAAAATCAACTGAATATAATACATTTTGAAAAAGTTCATCAGTGATAATTTAAAAATAAGATACTTTAATTGTTTAATATCATGTGTAGATTATTAATTATTATTTATTAATTTCATGTTTTAGTTTAATATCCAACATTAATTTAGATTTTAATATCCTATTTTAATCAGCAAACTTGAATTCTCACATAAAAAAGACTTCCCTTAAGGTCACATTTTCAAGCTTTATCCATTAAATTTTTCTTCTTAGAATAAGACCACCCTGTTAGGTGTTACCTACAGTTGAAAATGTAATTTAAATGACTACAGGAAGATTTTTGTCCTAAATATATATATCCCTAATAGCTTCTGAATTGCAGACCTTTAAATCCAGGTATGTTGGATTAGAGAATTATTTCTTTTTAAATTATCACATTTCCTGCAGTTGCTATTCCAAATTTATTATATCAAAAAGCTTCTTATATTGCCCCTTCTACTGTCTTAGAAAAGCATCATGTCCCTTCTTACTTTATTGAGAAAAAAAGAAGTCATTCCTACAAGTGAGCTCTTTCTAAACCTCTTCTTTGTGACCCTTAATTCTTTTCCTCCAAATATAATTTGATTTTATATCTAAATCCTTGCAAAATTATTCATTCTTCTTAAATTGCTTTTGTCATTATTTGATATTTCTTTCCTGTTCTCTTCGATTTGTGTCAGTTTATGGAAGTCTTATAAGTATTCAATAATAAATAAATGTTTATTCTGTCTTCTCTATTTGTAAAATTCTGTGTACTTAGTATTTAGAGGCCACTGCTTAAATAAAATGGCATAGTCCAGAGTACAATAAATTTGGTGCCATGAAGAAAATGTGTTTGAATCCCATATCAGGTACTTATTGTATGATGTAGTACAAGACCTTAGTATTTGATTGCCTCAGTTTTATCTCTGAAACATCAGTTTTATAATATCACATGTGGTTTGTATGCTCAAATAAAAAAGTATCTGCAAAGACCTTTGGGAAGTTTAAAGTGATATGTAAGTACAGAATATTAATATTTCAAGTATAGATAAAAATTACAATATGTATTTTCCAAAGGAAGAGAAGCATGGAATGATATTTAAGATCTACATTTTAATTTCAAAAGCACATGTTTCTCTTTCTGGAATCTTGTTATAGTAACTAAAAATGAGCTATTGCTATTTATAAAGAAGCAGATAAAAAATATTTTTCTGCCTTAGGATAAATTCCACAAAAATAATAAAAAGGGTCCTGGGGGCAGCTGGGTAGTTCAGTGGATTGAAAGCCAGGCCTAGAGACTGGAGGTCCTGGGTTCAAATCTGTCCTCAGGCACTTCCCAGCTGTGTGACCCTGGGCAAGTCACTTGACCCCCATTGCTCACCCTTACCACTCTTCCACCAAGGAGCCAATACACAGAAGTTAAGGGTTTAAAAAAAAAAGGTCCTAATTCTCCAGGATAGCTTTAATTGAAAATAATAAGCATAAGATGATAGATTTTCTCCTGCTTTTATTAAAATGCACAGTTCAGTTATTGTCTTGGCTTATAAATGCCAAAAGTAGCTTAAATGTTTGTGTTTTATTATTAAGCAAAAAAGATACTCAGCATGATAAATATTGATACAAATATGCCATTAAATCAGGAAAAAAGGCATATCTTGATGAAAAAGTGAATTATGGGGTTATGTGAAAGAAACATTAAGAATTTGGGATTTCTGAAAATGATGATTTAATTCCTCCTCAAATTATTATTGCACATATTCATACTAATTGTGGAAGAAATGTCTGCCCCAAATCCACAATAGCCACTTGTTCTGCAAGATACAACCAGAAACTCTACTTTTCTACCTTGAGAATGTTGGTGACTAAAAACATCATTACAATATGTACACTAACTCTCATAATTTTATTCTCAGGGGTTATTTCTGACTTTCAGTGTTATTCCATTCAAAAAGAAATTTTTCCTTACTCAATTTGATGGATGGGTGATCTACTAAGAACATTAAGTTTCTGTTTGTTTCAATATACAAATTGGAAAATGGGTGAAATAAGCTTAGCCATCTGGGCAGTCTGGGCTCTGAAAGCAGCCCAAGAGGGAATAAAAAGCATGAAGTTTTGTTTGTTTCCTTTCTCCTAAAAGCTTCAATTTTTCTTCCCCTTCCCAAATGAGCTTTCCAACATTTTCCCCACCATCTTGAGGCTTTGATAAGGAAAATGAATCATAAAGCATCTGACAAAAATAAGGTATTTATTGTGGGCCAATGCAGATTTTTTAAGAATATAGCTTGCCAAACAAACCCAATTTCCTTTTAGGTCCAAATAGATAACATAGCTATAGAATGCTGGAGATGGAAGTGGCTTTAGAGATCATTTGGTCCAAGTTCCTTATTTTATACATGAAGAAACCCAAAAAGGGGATTCAACTTCACCAAGCATAAACTGCTATTAAATGACTGGTTTGGGACTTGAATCAAGCATTTCAGATTGTGCCTTGCATTCTCAACATTATAGAATATTACCTAATTATTATCTTTTCATTTGTTTTTAACAATTTTATTCTTACTTTTCTGTCTTCAATGAGATAAGAATAAAGTAGAACAGCTGCTTTATTTGTTTGGGAATTTCTTTGATATTCTGATATGGTAACCTTTCCCAAATAAGAAAATTATTACCATTATTACTCAGATAAATAATAACCAGGGCTAATGGTTTAGACATTTTAAAATATTTTTGATAGCAAAAATAATAAATTATCCCCGTTTTTATGACCCATCATTCTTGAAGTGTATGTGGCCCACTTCTTCTTCTGGGTATATATGCTTCCACATTTCATTCTATTACTCATGTATATATCATTGCATATGTTTTAGCCTACTCATACCTATCTTTAGTTTTTCCATTGTCAATTGGGGTACCTGTATTTTTCCCTTTTCTGAAAATGTTATGTCATGTTTCTAATATTTTCCCATTAACTATATAATATCAGTGTTTAAAAGGATGAAATTTAGTGGCAGCGAGTAACTTAGGTTTATAGGAAATCCTATATAATTTTCCTCAAGAAATCCTCCATCTTACTTTCTTCCTTCTGTTATATTCTAGGTCCAGATCATTATCCCTCCCTTTTTTGCCTGTTATAACAAATTGATTGATGAACTGATCACCAACAACATACAGTAATTGGGATAATCTACCTTCTCCGTTCACATAGTTTTTCCTGATGAATTACCAGCACAATCTCCTTTGAGATACTAAGATCATCACTGAGGAAGCACTCTTGGACTTGTTGTCCACGCAATACCTTCCAAAACATGGAGTATCTTTAGTCTCTCACTCCCTATCGGGAATCTCTCTTCATTTGGGATTTTTATGGACCACCTTTCACTAGATGGCAAACAATTTTGGGGAAGCTATTTTTCTCTTTACTCTCTTGATTAACATAGGTAAATAAAGGAATGTTAAACATATTTACCTTGGTGAATTAATACCTCAAGTGACCTTTATCTCTTATTCTCATGAATTTTAAAATTGTCACTTATGTCTAGAACTTATTACCTGCTATTCTCAGCATCTTGGCTTTCTTAAATTCCTCTGAATTTCTTTCTCAATCCCACCTTTTATAAAAAAGTCTTTTCTAGTTCCTCCTTATTCCTAGTGCCTTCTCTCTAAGATTTCCATTGTGGTGCTGATGTTCTGTCTTTTCAATTGTGTATGAATCTTGATGATTGCATTTGAAATTTTTTTTTTTGGCAAAGATATTAGACTAGTTTGCCAATACCTTCTCCAGTTCATTTTACAGATAATGAAACTGAGGTGAACTAGATTAAATGAACTGAACTAAAAAAATGAGTCTTCCTGACTCCATGTCCAACAATCTATCCATTGTGCCACCTTGCTGCCCTTTCTCACTGAGATGTCCTTCCATTTATTCTGAATATATAATTTCTATACATAATTGTTTGCAAGTTGTCTCCACCATTAATAAATGAGTTTCTTTAGTAGAGGGACTTTTTTTGCTATTTTTGTATCCCCAGAAAATAGCACTGCTTCTAGTACATAAGAGGGGCTAATAAATGTTTCTTTGTTGTCTATATTGGAATTATAGTATATTAAGTTATATGACTTTATTGAAAGGAAATTACAGATTACACACAGAAATTCCATATTTCTTTATTCTCTCTAATATGGGTTTATGCTTAAATTATAGTAATCATTATGACAGGCCATTTGCTTATATTCTCTCCAAGCTCTTCAAGGTGATATTACTAAGAACATCCCATGAAATTTATCCTAGGTGCATGAGACATGCACATATATATATATATATACATATATATATATATATATATCTGAAGAGAACACACACAATGCCCTTCCATTTGGCCAAAACTATTTTTTGCCTTCTAATTACATTTACAGCAAAAATATAAATTTGGATGTGGTTCAGTTTTTTTAGTAGTATATGGTTATCACAAAATGCCAAAACTTAAGTTACTGTTTGTAAAAGTCACAAAAAATATTTTTTTAATACTGTGATGCTTAGAAGTAAATCACCAGGGACCAACTAGATTGCTCAGGGAATAGAAAACCAGGCCTAGAGACAGAAGGTCCTGAGTTCAAATGTGCCCACAAAGACTTCGTAGCTTTTTGAACCTGGGAAAATCACTTAATCCCCATTGCCTAGCTCTTACTTTTCTTCTACCTTGGAATGAATATACAGCATTGATTCTAAAACAGAATGTAAGTATTATAAAAAAAAAAAAAAAAGTAACTCTCCTCCACCCGTTTGACTTCCCTTTCACCTATGCTGAAAAATATAGGAGACCACATGGAAGTTATATTTTTCTTTTTCTACAATAGCCAAATACTTCATCACATAATGCCCATTTTATTGTTAATTAACTTCTGTATACTTAATTAAACTTGTCTTCAACAATAAGCAGAAAGTCATCAGGATAGGTCTCAAAACTTTTTAAACTTGGTAGAACCTCTCTGACCTTGTGCTTCAATGGGCAAATGAACCAGTCTTGAGAAATCCAGGTCATCTGTCCCCCATGATGAATCATAAGACTAGAATACTTGTGCAGTTGAAAGAAGCAGGGTGACAAAGGGTTAGAGCACAATATTGAAATAGACTTCCTTTTTTAAGTTCAGTTATAGTTTGATTAGTTTAGCTAGTTAAGTAAAGGGCAAATTTCTATCATACAGTCACAAATTCACTTTTATATGTCATTGGTAACTTATAGGCCTCATAAGACTTTCATTCATCCCTTTGGTAGCTCTGTGGAAAATTTAAGACATGATCTCAAATATATGAAGCTCTAAAAGAAGATTATTTTAGATGAGTCAGTTTCCAGTTCTTTGGTACCACAAAAGGAACTGCTATAAATACTTTATACAGATTAAATGAAATATTAAATAAATATGTATTCAAAGGAATAAATAAGACCATTCTATTCTGTTCTATTCAAGACATTTTGTTAACTCCCTTTGATATTCAAGGTATGAATAAGGTGCTAAATGAATACAAACAGAAATAAGACACTGGCCTTGATCATTTGGTGATCTTGATGACATAAAGGCAAAAGGACATGATCTTTAAATAACAATGAAAATTGGAAACTATTTTAATTAAATTCTGCCTTTACTGATATGGACCGTTCAAAGGATTATAGCCTCGGGCCTTGTAGTATATGTAGTGGTCCTGGAGTCCAAAGACATCATTTTATAGTTGAGGAAACTGAGACACAGAGAGGTTAACATTCTTGCACAGGCTAATAGTTGTCAGAATATTGAACAAAGATGTTCCTAACACTAAACGTTAGCCTCTATTTTGCCAATTAGCTAACTTCATCTAATAGCTTTTAAAACTCTCACATTCCTGAAATCATCTCATATGATATTTGGGTATATATGCATAGGTTTAGGTATATAAGTATATATGTAATGTACTCTGTGTCATTCCAAGAAGAATGAAAGCTACTGGAAGGCATTTTTTCTCTCTCTTTATATGTCCAGTGCCTAACAATTTTATCAAATAAAATTGTTTGCATAGAATGGATAAATACTAACAAATTATTTTGAAAATAATTGATGATGGAAAGATATGATTGCCTCTTTGTCATTAGGTGACTACAAAAAGGAAAGGCATAATTTGGTCTCGTTAAAATGTGACAAAATATACCAGGTCAACCAAATATTTTATTAATTGAAAGGAAAATTGTTTTATTGCTTTCATATTATTGATCATAAATCTAATGATCCTTTAGATATATAACCACAACTATACCTTTTAGAAAAATTTAGATTGCATTAATAAACTGTCTATAATGTATCAATTATAATAGTAGAATATTAACCATACCATAAAAAAGATATAGTTTGCTGTATTAGAATATTATAACAACTAACTACTTAGTTAGATCTTCTATGTAGTTATCTAGGGAAGCTGAAACCCATGCAGAAGGAGCTGGGCTCATTTGGAATGGTGAGTGGACAGCAGCTGCCTTAATGGGATTATAGGAAAACAATTTTGACATGTCCAGGTGTTGTTTGATACTGTGAAGATTTGTCAACTACAGGCTCCCCAGATTACTTTGGCTAAAAAAGATTACTTTGACCTAACCCTTCCCAGAAGTAGTAAGTTAGTTCTTAACATGCTATGTGCCTTCTTCCTTGTTATTGACATGCTAATTAACTGTCAAAACCCTATAAAACACACTGTAGAATATTTAAAGTGGAGTCTTTGCCAGAGATTAAAAGTGGTCAGATGTCTAGCCTTAATTTACCACCATTAAAGTTTGACCTTTAGCTCAGAATGATGGCCCAGAGATTTCTTCATTTCTTACATGAAGTGTAGTATTAACTTAGTTTGCACTTAGAGAATAGTTGAATAAATATACATTCCTCTCTTCTTTACAGAAAAGCAAGGATATATTGTTAGGGTTCAAAATGGGTGGCCTCCAGAGGAACACATGAGACAATGCAATCAAAGCAGGAGAAAGCTTTATTGCCAGCGCGCGTTGGGGGAACTCAGCAAAGAGAATCCCAAGGGGTGCATTCAGAAGAGGGAATATATATATTTCTAGGATATAGGTGCCTTTGTTTTAGGGTTAGCTAATAGCTAGACAGAGGGAGTAGGGATGCTTCCAGGTGCCACAGGATATGATTCTTAATCTTCAAGGCTTGTTCTTGTCTAGGAATCTTCAAGGCTGTTCAGTCTAGGAGTTGTGGCCCTGGGGCTTTCAGCCAGGAGTTGTCCCTGGAACTGTGAGTCAGAGATAACTGCCCTGCTCGAGCCGGACATGACGTTATCCAAAAACCCCCTGCTTAATTGCCAAGTTTAGCTTTTTGGCTATAATATTCTTATAAGCTATAATATTTCTATAAGCTTTTTTGGCTATAACAATATGGGTACAGAACATTACAGAGACTATTACAAAAGGTTATTGGGTTGATTGGTTATGCTGAACTACTCTTTCTTTTTTTAATCTTTCCTTCAAGGGATGATTCATTACATACAGGAGGCAGGAGGGTCATATTTGGAAATTAGGGTGATGTAAAAACAAAAGATATCCATTAAATAAGAAACAAAAAAACTGACACAAGTATTTCTATGGAACAGAGGAATGAAGTTCCCTCAGCTATAGGAAGCATATGTAGTCTGACCTGTTCTGTTTGAGTAAAACTATAATCATTTCTGAAAATTAATCTCCCTGAACTTTTCACAGTCCATGAACTTCATTAAGAAAGTTCATCTAAAGCAACAGCTAATCAATGACCAATCAGAAAAAATAAGTGGAGAACCAGCACTTTCAAATCGGCTCACATACACACAAACATCGGCAATTATTTCCATTGAAACACGTGTAGACAGATCACTGAAAAACTTTATACCATTGTGGGAATTGTGAACTGTCAAATGTTCCCTGGAAGAAGAAGGAAGAAGAATAGATGAAGAAAAAAAGAAAGAATAGAGGGGGGAATGATTATTATAACCAAGATTTTACTTTGAAATTTACTTTAAAATCTCCGTACCATTTTAGTCTTCTTTACCCCCAGATGAAGCCTTAAACTCCAGTCACTGTTACCCAGAGAAGAAAATTTCAAGACCTTTTTCTCTGTAATCTAAATAGTCATGTGATCCTAGGAATATTATGGGAGTCTAGGATATAGAGGTAAATGGAAACATACAATTCATCTTCTCCTTGCCTATTTATAAATTTCAAATAGAAACCTATATCAAATCATCTGCCAAAGGACACTGTAAATAAATAAATAGCAGAAATGAGATTGGATCCAGGTCCTCTGACACCAAAGCTAATGCCCCCAATGCTCTATCAATCCATTAACCTGTCTGTATCTGTGTTGCCTCTTCTATAAAACAAGGGAGAGGTCTAGTTTGATGTTCCCCAAGTTTCTTACCATCACTATTATGCTTTGATAGCAATAAACCAATTAGGATGAAAATAGTCTCTATTAACAACCAATGATTTACTATTCTGGGGAAATATTTGCATTTTAAAAGGGAAATTGTAGAATAAGTCTTACCTTAAACCTCAGATAAAAGAATGTCATAACAGAATATCAGATTGTGGTAAATGGATGGCAGCATATGTAGAAGGAAATGGGAGGAAGGATTATAACAATAATAATGATTGCAACAACAATAATAATTAGAAATAACATCCACATCTATAACTATAAGTTTTATATATGTTCTCTCTTTTGAACTACCTATTGGAGAGAGGAGTTATTATTAAAATTTTAATTATTTGGAAACTTTGAAGGAAAGAGGTTAAGTAATTTAACCGGAGTCATACAGCTAGCAAGTAACTGAGAAAAAATTTTGAAATCAAGTATTTCTGATTCAAAGCCCCAAATGTAATCCATTCTGTTGTGTCACCTAGTTACCTCTCTAGAATTTATTCAAACAGCTCCATTTAATAACTGTTTATATTACATATATAGTGTATAGCTCTGTGCTAGAGGTTAGAGATACAAAGCCCAAAACAGAAGATATTCTGACCACCAGGCACTCCAGGAACAATATACTAGAAAAAGGGAGACCACATATGTGTTAATAATAAAAGAAATTGTTATTTGAGGAAGGAAAACATAATTATAGGTAGAAATTGGAATATTAGGAAAAACTTCGAATAGGAGGTGACACAAATATCTACTGTCTGAATATTGTTTCAGCTCTACAAGCAAGGCCAATGGGATTCTGTCAAGTTGGGCAAAGTGTCCCATGAACCCTATAGGCAGGTGAAACTGACAATATCAGCAGGGGATGAAACTGACAGTATCAGCAGAGGTGCAACTGATAGTATCAGCAGAGGTGCAACTGACAGTATCAGCAGAGGTGAAACTGACAGTATCAGCAGAGCTGAAATTGACAATATCAGCTCCCAAGGACAAATGGTATGAAACTGGCCCTCAAATTAACTTTGTAATTCATGATGTGAAAATAATATAAGAGGTAATTAAGACAAATTCAGTTGAGCTGGAGGGGGAATTAATTACTGTAGTGGCTCACAGATGGTTTTTATTAACGATGCCAAGGATCTGGTAGCTTCTTCTTCTAACTAATTATTCTTGCTAACTAGGAGTTAGTCTCAGGTGTTTTTGAGGGAAAAGAGCTGCTAAATTTCAGTGGCCTGGGGCAAAGTCCTGACCACCTTTTCCTAGTTATGGCTCTGTTTGGATTTATCATTCAAAATGAAAATTACAAGTAAAAGTAGGAAAGAAATTGATGGTAGAAGTTTATGGAGATCAGAGAGAAGATCATGCATTTGAAGTTTCAGAAAAATCTGAGTCCATCTTATTCAACATCCTCATTTTGTAGATGAAGAACCCAAGGCCGAGAAATGTTAAATAATTTTTCAGAGATCATAAAAGTAACACAAAATTGTAACACAAAAGTAACAAAAAGAAAAATCCTGGTAGAGTCAGGATTTGAATACTGGTCCTTTGCCTTCAACTTTGGTATTTTTTTTTCAATTTATACTATGGTGAAGGTTATGGAGAAATAACTAAATCTCAGAAAGTAAGTGAGGCTCATAGGCTTTATTAAGATAAGGAGAAATTCCAGGACAGCCTTATTATGTGGTTAAGATAGAATTCATCCTCTTGGACTTACAGTTTTAGTAAAGGAAATTACCCTTTCTCTTGAATATCAATTTTTTTTAAGTTGATACACTTAAGTTTGTTAGCATGTGTCTCCTACTAGTAATTTATGATCTATTATCTGGAACTATATCTGAAGGATATAGTTAGGTAGTTAGGTAGATAAAGTGTATTGCTTAGAGTTCAGGAAGACTTACTTCCCCAGTTAAAATCAGAAACCAGCTCTATGATCTTTAACCCTATTTCTTTCAGTTTCCTCATCTATAAAATGAGCAGGAGAAGAAAATGGAAAATCATTTCAGTATCTACCAAGAAAACCCCAAATGCAATCAAGAAAACTCAGACATGACTGAAAATGATGGAGTAACCAATCTTTAATCCAACTATCTAAATAATTACTTACAATAATAAAAATAATAATATAATGATTATGATGTTGGCTAGTATTTATATTGAGCACACTATGTTCTAGTCACTGTGCTAAGCACTTTTTCTTTCTTCTTCACAACATACTCTGAAGCAAATACTATGATTTCCCCAATTGAGGCAAATTCAGATTAAGTGACTTGCCCAGGATTATAGTACTAGAAAGTGTTTGATCATGTAATTTTTGTTATTGTTTTAGTCACTTTAATTTATTTACCTAATGTAGAAGAGAAGAGAACTTATTAAATATATCTAACTCCAAAATTAATAGACTTTTAAGATTTAAAAAAAAAGTCTGGGTCATCATGTCTTGGCAAGCCTAAATGTGCAGCAGATCATTTATGGCCTTGATGCTACACTTGATTAGTCATAGAAACTTTGACTTGCTCTGTTTCTGAGTTTCTGACATAAGCTAGTTTTCTCTGCCTTAGTGAGACTATTATAAGTCTTCTTGTTTCCTCAAAATATTGATATCAGAGGGTATAGACACTTGATCAGCTTTGGTCCTAATGAAGCTAAAAATCCCTAAACTCAAGTGATCAACCAGCCTCAGCATCCCCATTAATAAGGATTAGACATATGCACAACCAGTCCTAGCCACATGATTAACTAATATAACCACTTCTTGTTGTTGTTGTTGTTGTTGTTGTTGTTGTTGTTGTTGTTGTTGTTGTTACATGAATCACAGGAAAGGGTAGAAAAACTTCCCAACAGTGTTAAAAAAATGAAAGGCAAAAACTGTATTTGAACCATTAAACCATGGATTTGGAGCAGGAAGAGATCTCCAAAGAACTCTAATGCACTTATAGCAAACAAGTAAAACTCCTAAGTTCAGAAAAATCAGATCAAAATGCAATTGAGAAATGTTTAACAAAATATAAAAATATAATAAAACAGAAAATAATAATTTTTGTGTTTCAAAGTTGGTATGCATCTGATAGGGATCTGTCTTTATTTGAGTTTGACACCACTTCTAGTACAATCCCAACATTTCATGGTGAAATAAATGAAGCTTAAAGAAGTTTAGATGACTTGCTCAGGGTCACATGGGGTATTAGTGGCAGAGATGGAATTAAAATGGTCTTCTCATTTCAAATGTAAACTTCTTTCTAATAATCCAAGATGTTCCACTTACTCCAAAGGTCTTATTTTTATTGTTCATTTTTTCATTTTGGAAGAGGACCAATGACATCATGAATTTGCCCATGAGTTGGATTTAAGTGAGATAGAGTTGTGTAAAGTCAATAGACCCACTCTCTCTTCCAGAGTGATTAGTTTCCAGTGATAGAGCAAAAGCCAACTTGTGAGGCATGAGATGCAGTAATTGACCTTGGCATCTTCAAAGTCTGACCAAGCTCTAAGTGCCTTGTAGTTGAGGAATCTGAGGCCAAAAGAGATTAAATGATTTCCCCAAGGTCAAATGGACAACAAGTGATTCAAAATCAGAAAGAGACTTTAAATTCAAGCAATTTTCTTATTGTCTGTCGGAGACAGGGAGTTAATTTAATCATGTGTAGGGAAAATTTTTACAATAAGAATATGTAGTCCATAATTAACAAACCAATTGTGTTATGATAATCTAATTGTTATAACAGTGTGTCATTAGGAACATAAACTCTGAATTATAACTGGAATAATGGTAGCCAATAAACACTTGCCTCCTCTTAGGCTCTCTTCTCTCCTCCCTCTATTATCTTGCTTGGGTGATCTCATCAGGAAGTATCATCTTGATTCAAATAATTCTCAGATCTATTTGTCCATCCCTAACTTCTCTCCTTCTCTAGTTTCACATCTCTAATTGCCTCTATCCCCAGGGTCTAAATGCAGAGAATATATGCTTCAATTTTGTGCATGTATTCATATTGTCTCCTATTTACAACTGTTGATTCTTTTTATAGTTATCTAAATGTTTCTCATGTTTTCATGGATACAGATCTGGCAGTACCATGTTTGGATCAATGGGTATGCACAGCTTTATGGTCCTTTGGGCATGGCTCTAGATTGCTTCCCATAATGGTTGTATCACTTCATAACTCCACCAAAAATGTATGTGTTCCAATTTTTCAACATCCCTCCACATCTATCATATTCCTTTTTGTTAGGTTAGCCAGTCTGGTGGGTGTGTGGTATTACCTCAGAGTTGCTTTAATTTGCATTTTGCTAATTAATAGTAATTTGGAGCATTTTTTCATATGATTAAAGGTAGTTTTGATTTCATTTGAAAATTGCTGACCATTCTCTGACCATTTGTCAATTGTAGAATGCTTTGTAAGCGTTTTGCATTTATTAAAGAAATGAAAGCAATAATCATATAATTACATACTGGTGTGTACTCTTTGTGGATTTAGACCAACAATATTTATATTCATTCAAATATGTAAGCATCATCTTTATGAGACTGCAGGCTAATTCTTATTACTAAAACTACAGGATTATAGACTTAGAGCTTGAAGGAATTGCAGAGGTCTTACTGCAAAGTTTGTATTTTATAGGTGAGAAAAATGAGAACTTAACCATGATCACACAGGTAGTAAATGGCAGAATGGGCATTCAAACCTCCAACTCTAATGCTGCTCTAAAAGAGCTAATAATAGATAGTTCTTATTTTGAGTTATTATAAAGATACCCAGTATAAATTTCTTTTAGGGCTCCTCCACATTACCACATATCTATCTTTCATAGTGTCAATTAAAATAGCCACTGACTCAGCTCACAAGAAAAGGAAGTCTGGGATGGTAGTGAGTGGTGTATTTGGAGGTTTTTATAGCCATAAAGATTAGGAGATAAAGATTAGGAGATACACTACCCATTCAAATGAAATCTACTTTGAATTTCTACATGAACTTCCAAAAAATATTTTAAATATGAAAAAACCTAGGTTACTTCTATCAGAATGTCTCTAGTTCTGAAAATAAAGAGCCAACTATTCTTTGGTTCCTACAGGTGTTTATCAGCAAAATTGGAGAGGTGATGAATACATGGATCCATATGAACAGATTAAGTCCAAAGTATAATGAATTTCATTACCAGAAAACTTATTGAGATGATTCTTTGTTGAAGGTAATCTCCCATCCTTCTCAAAAGTGTGGCCCATTTCCACTAAAATCAGATTTCAGATTCAAAAAGTAGAAAGAAAAAAATTTGAGAAACATTGAGTGCAAAGCATCTGAATGATTTTTCAATAAACACACATGCATATATATATACAAATATGTATATATGAAGATTATTAGATTTTGTTTAAAAAATAAAAGATGATTTGAATAGTTATTGCAATTACAATTTAATTTTTTATGCTAAAACCCAAGTTACAAGGCAGATATAAGACTGATCCTCAGTACTTTTTCTACTTATGACATTTATCTGTCACCCATTTCATTATATTTCATCATTATCTTTTTTTTTTCACACTTCTCAAACACAAGGTCAAACCTGCCTAAAAGATTCCCTAAATCATTCTCTACTTTTAGTAAAACAGAAACTACTTTGGAAATGGAGAAGGCATCAGAGACCAAATCACTCATAATGAATTTAAATCTGAAAATCTAGTAATACCTTAGATTTATGTTTTTGTTTGTTTATTTTTTTGAAGTAGAATATAATAATACCTGTCATCATTAGGAAAAGAGAGAGGGAAAAAGTTTATTCTAATACCTTGTCTTATTTACTAGGGAAATGACTGGTTAATTTATTTATTAAATTAAAAGTTCCATCCAGCTCATGAAAACTGGCAAGACATAGTAAGAGGAAATTTGGGCAATGAATATGTCCAAAAGCTTCAAGTTGTTTTTTGTTTTGTTTTGTTTTGTTTTTAATAGGAAATGATAAAGATTAACTAGATTTATTTTTTCTTAAAACTAGGAGAAGGAAAAGGGAACAATTGTTTAAAGGATTTAGTAGGCCTCCAGTCATTAGAAGATTTTAAGCAAATACTCTGTAATCACTTGCTGGAAATGCTATGGAAGATATTCTTGGTCAGGTATAAATTAGCTATAAGATCATATATTTAGAGATAGGAGAGACAGTATAGGTCACCTAGTCCATCTCCATTTTTTTTAACAGATGAGGGAAATGAGGTTAAGAGAGCTTAATGTTTTGATCAAGTTACACAGGTATCGAAGCTAGGATATGAATCCAGGTTGTTTTTTTTTGTTGTTGTTGTTTTGTTTTTGCATTTAGAACAAGAATTTTTTTTATTCCATCTAAAAATAACACAAACTTTAAAAAAATCATATAATAGAATATGTTAGCTATTTTTGTTGTGATTGATTTCCCCCCACAAATGACTAGAATTAGTCAAGAATACACAATTTTGTAAAGGGACATAAAATTCCATTCTAAAATATTTATTAAATACATTTTATATGCAATGAATCTATGGGATAATAATTTTTTATCTTTCTTTCTTTTTTTCCTTCCTTCCTTCCTTCCTTTCATTTTTTCTTTCTTTTTTTATTGCGGCTTGCTTTCCTGTTTCTCTTCCTTCAGGATTATTCTGTCCCATTTCAATTTGCCAGCCTTTTTCTGGTTTCTTGGTTTCCAATTTCTTGAATTGTTTTCTTATGGCAAAATGAGAAGATTTATTTCAAGTACCTCCTCTAATTTCCTTTTAAAATACCTTCTTATTTTCCTCCTCTTAAATAACTAATGTTTTAGTTTTTACTTTTTTTTTTTGCTTCAGTAGCTTTAATTAAAGCAATATATCCATATGTATCCTGAACAGTAGAAGATCATAATTGTTACAGTAGCCACCTATATCTCATTTATAAACAGTTAGTAGCATTTAATAAACTGAAATATTTCTTCCTATCACTGAGCTCTTAATGGCTGAGAAGTAAATGCATTATTTGGAACATTATTTGGAACAAAAGAATAATGAATAGACTTTAGATTTTTCAGTAATACAATTAACAGTAAAATCATTATGTAATGTGTTCAAAATAAAATACAATCTAGCCAATTTCTTTGGAATTACAGATGCTCATATAAGCCTCTTCTGATTGGTAAGGTCTACAAATTATGAAATTCATTTGAGTAAAGGAAAGAGTCCAGAGTATTTGTTTTATTTCATGCAAATGTTATCTTCCTTCCTGATTATTTTATGTCTCTTTTGCTTTTGTCCTGTATTTACACAACTGTGATAAAAAGTAGGAGATGATATTCTAGGACAAAGTTTCAGAAAAGGTGTCACTCTGTATAAGTAAATGAAGTCTCAACAGAAATTCTTTACATCCGTAAAATTATAGGTCTAGTATAAAAAGAAAAGAAAGAATGTATTACAAAGGAATGTATATCTCTTCAGTAGAATATGAGTCCCTTGAAGACAAATGCCATTTCCCTTATATATTTGGAGTAATTAGCACTGGATAAAATTCAGTAAATATTTTATAATCTAATTGTTTGGTTAATTAATTGATAATTAATTATATTTACTTGAATTGAACCACTGTAGAAGTTGATGATGTATATAATTATATTGGCTTCACCTATTTCTCTTTTTATTGTGTTAGATGGCTTCTTTAACTATAAAAGTTTTTTTGTTTTAGGTTTTATATAATTAGATTCGATATACTATATTATTGGGTCATTTCTTCACGACAATCTAGGAATATGATAGATAAAAGGAAGAAAAAAGACTGGTGTCTACATTCTTTCTTTGTTATTTGTCCCTAGAATAGAGTATCTATCTGTCACAAGCACTTGTTTTGGAATCTTCATTATTTCTAGACAGGAAAATTTGAATTCAAATCTGGCTTCAGATACTTACAAGTTATGTGATCCTGGGCGAGTCACTTAACCCTGTTTGCCTCAGTTCCTCGTCTGTAAAATGAGATGGGGAAGGAAATAACAAATCACTCTATTATCTTTTCCACAAAAACCCCAAATGGGGTCATGGAGAGTAACACACAACTGAAAATGACTGAACAACAACCCAAGGTAATTAAAAAGTCATGTGGTAGAGGGCTGTAGCTGTTTTGGGGGTAAGCGTCTTTTTGGAGGGTGCAGTTGTCAGGAATCGTGCAGATGGGGTTTAGCCTTATCCTTTCTTTAAGTGAGATGGAAAATACTAACTACACAAATTTAGATATTTGCCTTGATCTATATTATACAGGTAAATTTTACTAATCCTGTTTCCTTCTGGTCATGTGTATTTAGTATCCCATTATTTTTTCTATTGTGATTTAGAGCTATATTCCATGTAAGGCAAATAATACCCTGAATGCCCTCAAGCTGTCACACAAAATTGAATTTGCACTATCCAAAATAATAATTACATTACATTTAATTACATAAAATAAGATAAAATATAGTAATTGGTTCCAGTCCAATGGAAATAGGTAATGCATATTTGAATAATGTAATCACTTCAAGGGAATTCATTATTTGCCCTAATCAGGTTATAGTTTTTGCTATCTTTTGCCTTTTGAATCTGTCCTTATCCCAGGTTATATAGTACTTTGAACTTGAGCACCTTGTTGGTGAGCAAGAGTCATGTGTGACTCCGAAGAGACAGTGAAATGTAATGAACAGGGGGTCCTAAATGTAAACTTGGGAGACCTAGGTATGAATTTAGGCACTGAAACGTAATAGTTTTTTGACTTGGGAAAGTCATATAAATGGACTGGACCTTAGTTTTGCTATCCATAAAATGGGGGTAATAATACATTTCCTAGTAGGATTTTAGAGTGGACACAAGTCATCATTTTAGAGATTCCAGAACTTGGCATAAGGAGATCCAAGCAAAGAAACTACATTTATCAACGCAGTTCAAAAAATGTCCTGAAAATTATTCTTAAAGAGTTTCCTGGGGCATTGATAAATTAAGGCAGTGGTTCTCAAACTTTTTTGGCCTACTGCCCCCTTTCCAGAAAAAATATTACTTAGGGCCCCCTGGAAATTATGAAACTATTTATTGAACGCAGACTAGAATGTAATACAAAAAAAAAGTATGGCCATCACTGACTCTATGGATCTCTGCAGCACCCACCAGGGGGTGGTGGTGCCCACTTTGGGAATCACTGAGTTAAGGGATCTGCTGAAGGTAACACAGTAAGCATATATCAGAAGCACAACTTGAGTACAGTTCATCTCTAGCTTTCTGAACAAAACTCTTGACATTTCTCCCTTTATTTCATAGAGGAGATCTTAAATCACTCCTCTCACTGAGGTTTTTAGGGCAAAATAATGTTTGGTAATGTTTTACATGCTAGATGTTATACTGAGCTGGAAATAAAATGCCAAATAATCAATCCCTGCCTTCAGGGAACCTATATGAATATGTTTATATTCATCTACACATTTTGGTGTCAAGGCCATGCTATTTAAGTCCAGTCCCCTATGGAACGGAGCATATGAGGACACTTTTTTTTAAAAAAATAGCTTTCACAAACCTGGTCCCCTATTATTTAATTTACTCACTTTCGGGATTATGTTTTTGTTTTACTTTAAAAAGAAACACATTTAATATTAACCAGTATATTTTTTACTTTTATAAATTTCATTTTTTCCAGATTATATGTCAATGCAATTTCTTAATCTTCATTTTTTGATATTTGGTAAGCTATATTCTCTCTCTTCTTCCCACCAATCTCCCCTCCCTTAGAATGGAGCAAGTATAATATAGGTTGTACATATATTATAATATAATACATATTTTTGTTTGTCATGTAAAAGAAGACATATATTGCTTATGCTAGAGAAAAATTCATATAGGAAATAAATTAAAGAAAGATATGTTTCAATTTGCTTTTAGTCTTCAGATGTTCCATCTATGATAGCGGATGTACTTTTTTTTTGTCATAAGGCTATTGAAGATATCCTGGACCTTTGTGTTGTTGAAAATAATCAACTCATTCAGAGTTGACCATCATACATTATTGTTATTGTGTATGACATTCTCCTGATAGCTGCTTACTTCTCTTTGTATCACTTCATACAAGTCCTTCCAGGTTTTTTGTGATTATTTTGTTTGTTGTTTCTAATGGTACAGTAGTATACCATTACACAAATATGCTATACATTAGGACATTAATGAATTGCTGTGGAGTTGTGAATTGATCCAACCATTCTGGAGGGCAATTTGAAATTATGTTCAAAGGACTTTAAAAGAATGCCTGCCCTTTGATCCAGCCACATCACTGCTGGATTTGCACACCAAAGAGATGATAGGGAAAAATACATGTGCTCAAAGGAAAAAAGAACTGGAGGAATTCCATATGAACTGGAAAGACCTCCAGGAATTGATGCAGAGTGAAAGGAGCAGAACCAGGAGAACATTATACACGGAGACTGAAACATTTTGGCACAATTGAATGTAATAGACTTAGCTACTGGCAGCAATGCAATGATCCAGGATAGTTCAGAGGAACTTGTGAGAAAGAACACTATCCACTTCCAGAGAAAGAACTGTGGAAGCAGAAACAGAGAAGAAAGACATGATTGATCACATGGTTCGATGGGGATATGATTGGGGATTTTGACTTTAAATGATCACTCTATTGCAAATATTGATAAATGATACATGTATTACCCACTGGAATTGCTCTTCAGCTCTGGGAGGGGGGAAGTAAGAAGAGAAGGAAAGAGCATGAATCATTTAACCATGAAAAATATTCTAAATTCATTAATTAAAAAATGAAAAATAAGAATATGCTACAACTCTTATAGCTGTTCCTCAATGGTCATCCCTTCAAAAGTTTTCAGTTTTTTTTCTCCCACAAAAAGAGCTGCTATGAATATTTTTTAGAGGTAGATTCTTTTCCTAATGCATACATTCTCACTAAAACATTTTGACCATAAAAATAAAAATGGGGGAAATTTCCATATTGTTAGATGCTAATTTGAATATATACCACATGCATTTTATTCAGTGCTAAGTAGCATGAGTTTCAGAAATAATAGAGACATAGTATTGTTTATTATATAATTTTTTTCTTCATGCCTAGTTCAGTGTTTTGATTGTATTTTCATGAATCTGTGATCTCAAAGATGTTACCACTCTCTACATTTGGATAAATCATTACCCATCCTTACTTTCCCATACCACATAATTCTTTTTCATATCCTTCTGTAAGAATTAAATTTAGGTTTGACTAAATATGAACGTTATAAAAGTGGTCACTAATTATAAAATACTAGCCCCTAAGTCAAAATGACTGTTAGCAACTTTTATTTACAAAAAGGTAGAGATATTGAAAGTGGGAAATATAGGATGGAGAGAAAGCCTGGTCTAGCCTAACAACCCTAAATGCTGGTCTGGTGAAGTCTGGCTCAACCCCCAGCAGGGGCTTCCGGAAGTCCCAGTCTCCATGTAGATTTCTAGTAGTCCTCAGCCAGAACTACCAGTGGAGTCTTTAGCCAGAGTCCCACCAATGCAGAACAACTCCAAGGAAAAGCATGTCTCTTCAGCTCTACTCACCAATACAGAATCCAAGGGAAGAGTCTCTCCAAAAACCAAGGCAGGAAAGAGAACCAGACCATGTTGGTCTCTTCTTTTATATTCCAGTTTCCACATCATTTCCTGTCTTTCCCCCACTTCACAGAAACCAATTTCAGTCTTTCAATTTGCTTAGCACTGATCAAGGTGGAGTAGTGTCTGTGGGATCCACCTCTTGTCCTTTGAGGGTGTAAACTCTTGTCAGAAGGATTCACAAGTTTCTGACTGATTGAGTTAAAAGGGTGGAGATCTCTACATACTTGATTGAGTTAAGATAAAGAAGTTTCCTTTCACACTTCTGTAAGTCAGGGGGGCCAACAATAAGTTGGAGGCCTTCCATTGGATATATTTATATTTTCTGGATGCCAATAACACACTTATACTTCATTGTTATTACATAGAATTGCATATCTTTTGACAATGCTTATTTATATATATTTACGTATATATAAAACTTGTGAATTTATGAATAAAATAATTTATTGCCTCCTTATATTCACTATACTCACCTATTTTGTTCTTTGTATGACAATTGCAACTTAATCACTGTGCACATAATAGGTACTTAACAGTTACAAGATACAAATTATAAATGATCTACAAGGATATCTGAAATCATCTCAAATGCATATGTAAACAAATGCACAGGATGAGTCATAGACAATTTGACTTGATCCATTTGGAGTTCACAGTTTTATTTTTTTAAACTGATACCAAAGCCAACATTGATGAAATTTATGATTTGATAAGCTGTACTTCATAAGAAGATGCAGTCAAACCATTATCCTTACAAAATCAGAGTAAATTATATGATTATGTGATAATCACTTCCTTATTCCTATAAGGTATGCCTGAATCATTTCTCCCATCTCTCATCAACCCTTCTTTTCCTCACCCCTCAAAACATCCCCTATAAGCTTCTTCATTTTAAGCTGAGCTGCAAATTTAATTCCTTTTCCCATATATTTCTCCCTATGTATTAAGCAGACATATTCTATGATCATCTTAGTCATTCGTAACATTTTCTTCCCAACTTTATTATTAAGTAATCATTGGAATAAATCTCCCCTCAATTCTTCTTCAAATTCTTTTCCAGAATATTTTGTCTGTATAATTGTCATCAGAAATCTTTTTTTTTCCCAAATTAAGAGATCCTACTTCACCCTGTAGCTAGAGATTTTCCTTTCACTTTATGAATACATTTATCTTTTCATGTTCTTAGAGGGTTAATTGTATTCTTCAACTTCAACACAAAATGTGTTGCATTTCTTGTTAAATAAATCATGATCTTTGAGAAAGCGATAGTTAAATTAATATAGTCAGTTCCTAGTACCATGCATTATACAAAGTAAGTGTTTAACAAATATTTATTTAATTGAAACAATACATGGTTGTTTTTCTTTCCTCCTTAAATTCTTTATGTTCCTGAAAGTTGGTCCTGATTACAGACAATAACATAAAAGTAAAATTATGTATTCCCTAATATTAGTAGAAGGTAACACCTGCTAATGTATTTCCCAAAGTGTACTGTATCTGACCCAGTTGACCTCTCTAACAAATTAAAACAAGGTTTATACATTTGTACTCCAGCATATGGCTAATATATGAACATTTTGCATTCTTGTCATTTTTCGCTTCCAGTAGCCACTATGACAAAGACAAAAATAAATCATTAGAATTTGAGTGATTGGGACATGGGACTCAGTTGTGGGACTTTGCCATCCACCTGGTTTTAAATGAGCTGGTATTCTCCCTACTACAGCAATTAGAAAATCAGCTGCCCTAGAAGTCTGGCTGTTATGTCACCTCCCACACACCTTATCCAAAAGTCTTGGAGTATAGCCCATTTCCACTGCTCACAGACCATGGGTTTCAGGGGTTGCCAGCTGGAAGGCTACCTATTTTCTCCTTCATTATGCTATGCCATAGATGGGAATTTGGAGGATAGCCTAAACCTGAGCTCTTGCCAGACAATAATAACCACATTCTCTTCTCTCCCCATAGCTTTGAATACCTGGAACACAATTTTTCTTTAGCTGCCAAGGAATGAAAAATCTGTGCTGTCTGACTCTCCTTAAGTGGTTTGATTTGGGGAGTATTGGTCATGGACTGTACCTTAGGAATGGGACCCTGGATCCTGGCAATCTCCCAACATCAAGGAGTGCCCAGCTTTTCATTAGGTATGCTCTAGTATTTCAGGCAAAGCTCCAGAAAAATCCTTCAATTTTGACTCTCCTAGTCTAGAGAAAGTGAAGTGGTTATTTTTCCTTTATGTTGCTCTGAAGAAAATTTATCTGCCAAGAAAAAACTGAGGAACCATATGAACGCAATTATAAAATACCTTCCATACAAATAAAAGCAGCTCTAAAAAACTTGAAAAATATTAATTGCTCATGGATAGGCAGAACCAATATAATAAAAAAGGTAATTCTACCTAAATTGTTTTATGTATTTGATGCCATACCAATTAAACTACCAAATAAATTGTTACATGTCAAAACCATTTTTGACAATTATTTTCTGACATTCTTCAATTCATATTCTTTTCTTCTCTTGCCTTCCTTCCTCAAGGAAGTAAATAGTCTCATATATGTTTCATCTGACATATTTATGAACCAAGTTTAACAGGAAATCAAGTTAATGACTGGTTGTCAACTCAATCTATTAATCAATATGCAATTATTGAATATCTAATAGGTGTCAGGCACTGTACTAAGGACTCAGAATATAAATGTATTTGTCATTAACTTGATTTCCTGTTAAACTTGGTTTTCTGTGAGCATGAGGAAGAGCATAGGATGCATCATAGAATGCATAGTAGTTCTTATGGGTTTAATAAGTGTAAACTAGGTCCCTAACTAGGAAATTTTGCACTTGTGGCAAGTTCCATAAATATGTTCAGAACTAACAAAAAGGATTTCTCCTTCAGTTGAAGGATGAAGAATCAGAAAGGCATGTGATAGGGTTTGTTAGGAAATACAACAGAGCACTAGCCCAGCATTTCTGCTAGATAATATAAATTTTGTTAAAGCAAAGTAGCAAATGATAATCAGGAAGGAATTCATCTCACCTGGAATATAGTACCTATTTTAATAATTCTTGCTAACTATGTGCTAATTTCTATTTCCATGCGACTGAAGGACTTCAAGCTCTGTCAGCAGCCACTAAGTCTGGCACCCTGCAACTAAGCCCTAATTTTCTGTTCTAGTTACAGTTTTGGTATCAAGAAAGATGCTCAATATCCTTATTTCACATTTTCTATGTCATCACTCTACACTAGCCTGGCAAATTCCCAGGGATTTGAAGTACATTAGATCAATCTAACAACCTCAATATATTTCTTTTAAAAATTTTTCAAATTTATAAAGGTTATGCCAGTAACATAAATATATTTTAGGAGTGGACACATACAACTAAACTTTGTTGAGCAAAGCATTCAAATATATTTTATTTTTGAGAAACTAACTCTTTTCAAATATTTATTTATTTATTTAGAATATTTTTCCATGGTTACATGATTCATGTTCTTTCCCTCCCCTCTTCCTTCCCTACTTCCAGATCTGACAAGCAGTTATACTGGGTTATACATGTTAAAAATCTATTTCCATATTATTCATATTTGTAATAGAGTTATCTTTTAACACCAAAACCCCAATCATATCCCAATTGAACCATGCAATCAATCATGTCTTTTTCTTCTTTGTTTCTACTCGCAGTTCTTTCTCTGGATATCAATAGCATTCTTTCCCATAAGTTTCTTGGTATTGTCCTGGATACAGACACAAGCATTAAAAGGGATAGAGGCAGATAGAGACAGAGTAGAGAAAAAGTGATAAAGGGAGTGAAGTAGCCTGGGGAAAAGAATGAGGAAGGGGAAAAGCAGAGACAATCTCTCGCCCATTACAGTTAGAAACATTAAGTAGCATAGACTCAATAAAAATAGAAAAGTTTTTGGGAGGGTAGGGGAGTTCATAGACTCAGTTTTTAGAGCCTTTTTTTTTTCTTTGAAGCAGTCTAACTCTTACCTCTGTCACTTTGGGATTAATTAATTAACATATCCATATCATTTAAGAGTTGTCAGTAAAACATTCAAACTAATGTCTCCACATATCAAAAATTAGTTCCATATTTTTTGTGTTCTTCTGGTCTTAACATGGATGTAGGTCTAGAACTTGTCTGACGTTTATATATCATAAGACCAGGATCCTGAAAGCAATGCCTAGGGGTTTTTGTTGATTTAGCATGCAAATTTCAGTTAATATATGTACAATTTGTAAATTATGTTTCTTTGTTCTTTGGGATGGTTTATACATGACTTCTAGGTTCCCTTTCCAATGTTATTGTCTTCTGTTATCCTTCTATAATGTCTGCTTAAAATTTTATTGGCATGATCAAAAAGGTTTTTGTGGTCAGGAAGACCATGAAAAGTTACAATTTAAACATAATTCCACACTAGCATAATACAAGATGATACATTGATATTTAGCAATGAAACCCAACTTTCCATGCATGTGATTTCATTTTTGGAAGAATGAACTGTACATAGCTGAAACGTTTGATTTTGTCAAACCTCCCTCAAATGAAACCACATGAAAAGTCACTTATCCTTTTTTAATCTTATCATGTTCACTTCTTCAATGCATTTTTTCATTTATCTTGTAACCTAACCTACTTTGATATGATATATGAAAATGTTCTTTTTTTCCTGAATAAGAAAAGACCTCTTCCCCACCCAGGTTCCTTGCTGTATTTTGATCTTGTTTTCTAAAAATCTCATACAAGTGAATTCTGGGCAAGTGAAAATGTTCCTTACCTATCCAGACAACAATGAAAAAATACTTTCCATTAGTACAAGGAGAAATTCAGGAAATTTAGATTCTTAACATAAAAAAGAATTTGATCTTATAAAAAAGTCCTGAAGTTCATATTATAATCTTGATTTCCTTTTTATTTCAGGACTCATTTCAAAATGTACTTTAATTTTAAAGCCTGAATTCCTTCACTTTATAATATACCATCTCCATTATATTGCTCTTCCTCTTTTTGATAGTAATCATTGACAATAGCATATGGTTCATTTCAGGGTTCTAAACCTTAGACAAAATGTGACTTCTTTATCACTGTTGTTACCTAGAGCAAGCTCTTAGCACATCCATTATCCTCCTTTCCATCATTATTTGAAATCCTATCTATCCCTCCTTATTATTGAATGCTCTTTTTTCTCAGATCATATTGAACATTTATTTCTGTTTTTTAAAGAAAATTCTGAATTAAAAAAATGTCTTAAGAAAACTGTAAAAGCCATAGGGATTTCAACGTATACAAGTATTTGGAAAATTTTCTAAATCCGACTTCCACAAATTAGTAGGAGATACATGGCACATTATATATATTTGGAACAATTCAAATACTCAAAAATTCAGAAATAATTTTCCTCAAAGTTGTGATAGGTAAATAGGTAATTCCTGTTCCTTATTATTTTAACAAACTAAACATTTTTGATTCATTTTTATGTGTGTGTGTGTGTATCACTTTGAATCAGAAAAGGTTCATTGAATTGGAAATCAGAGGGCTATGCTTCCAGTCTGACTATATTGCTTATTTGACACTGGACAAGTTTTTTAATCTAAATGTGACACTGTTTCCTCATCTATAAAACAGTCATTGGAATTCATAACTTATGAAGTTCTTTCTTATCCTGACTATGTTTTTATGATTACTCTCATCCTACCCAGTTAACCATTCTTTTATAGCATATTAAAAAGAAAAGAGAAAAAAATTCAATTTTAGTGTTATCAGACATTACATACAACAATCCATGTCCACAGTTTTCTGTTTCTAATGATAATAATAACAATAATGATAAATTGATGATATTTATATAGTGCTTTAGGATTCACAAAGGATATAAATATCCTTACACCAACCTGTAGAGAAAACCAGTGTTATTATTATGATTAGTTTACATATGAGGAAACTAAGGCAAGTAGAGATTGAGTGAATTGCCCAGGTTCACATCACTAATACGTGTTTGAGGTAATCTTTGAACTCATCTCCCTAATTCCAGATCTAGTGTTGCACCATTGAGCTTCCTAGAACTCAAAGTTCAGTATCTTAACTCTTAAATTTGGTCAATAAAATTACATAACTTTGAGATTGATTTTATTATTCTTCCTTCTTATATGGCTTTATTCCTTCCATTTATGTTTATTTCTTTATAGTTGGTGGTTCTTTTTTTGAACTATTTGATGAATATCCTTTGATGAGTTATCAGAACATATAAAAACAAATGATGCGATGAAAGACATAGAGTACATCTAGGAAAAGAAATCCTCCATTAAGAGAAACAATAATTTTCATCAAGAACAGCTTCTGTCAGAATAGCTTCCTTAGTGTTTGTTTCTGGCACATATGGGTATTTAATAAATATTTATTAGTTAATTATATGATTGATTGATAGCGTTGCTAGATAGTTAAACCATTGAAATACAATAGATAGAAGTTACCTAGATTTTAACAAAAAAACCTAAAAGTCTTACATTCTGTTCTTTTTGACATGATGGTGTTTAAAGAAATGCTTTGATGGAAAGCAGTATTGTAGTACAAGTACTTGTCACACAGTCAGTTAAAGAAATAGGAACAAGAAAGTCGATTTTGCCATCAACTTCTTAGCACACCATGGTAAACCTGGCAGCTGTACTAAAGTTATTTTAAAATTCTGTGTGTGGTGTGTGTGTGTGTGTGTGTGTGTGTGTGTGTGTGTGTGTGTGTGTATGTGTATTACTGCTTCAGTGATCTACAATTTCTTCTTTGTGACTGATGCCTTTACCAATGCAGATTGCAGCTCTCCTGACAGTAAAATATTTTGTAGTTATTCTCATTGAAAAAAAAAATCATCCCTTTGAAACCCTAGTGGTGAACCTTACTGAACTTAGCTAGGGTGATCCTTGAGTGGTAGAAAGACTGTATCACTATATGCAAAGTTTTTCCAGCTTGACTAAACCTGTCAGAGCTTCTGCCCCCTAGCATGGACTATAAGAACCCAAGGTCACCTCCTTTCCAAGAAAAGCTTTCAGAATAGGACTTTAGTTAAATAAATGGCAAATTACAGAGCTACATGAAATACTAGGATAGAACCAGAAACTGTGGATAAAAGTTGCAAAGAATTGATTTCATGTCAATGTAAAGAAAAACTTTATAACATATAGATCTTATAAAAAGTGGTATATAATGACTAGCTAAGCTATCACTAGAAATCTCGAAAAGGAAGTTAGATGAGCACTTCTCAAGGCCATTGTAAAATATATTGTCAGTGAGACAGAATTTGAATGAGAGGACCTTTGAACCCTTTCTGGATTTGATTTAAGAAACCCTAAAATCTTAAGTACCTGTATTTGTTCAAAGTACAGCCCTCTGAAGAAGTGTTTACTATTAATCCTTTGAGTAATATTATTTTATTCTTTGTGTGTGTGACTTTATAAGTTATAGATTAATTATGTCTAATTATACAGATCATGGGTTAACCAGACTATTCCAGTTCAATTCTTCATACTCTTATATATCTACTATGTGCTTTACCCCCAGGAGTATAAAGTCAAAAACTATCAATCTTTGAACTCAAGAACATTAATATCTACTAGAGATTATAAAATGTAATCTAATTACAAAACATTTTTCACACACTTGAAGACCAATCTAAGTGAGATATTATTAATGTTAGATTATTATTAGAGAAATATTCTTTGTTCATGGGCAATCAGAGCCAATATAATAAAAAATGTTAATTTTACCTAAATTAACTTATTTGTGGCCATACCAATCAACCTACCAAAGAACTATTTTTAGACCTAGAAAAAAATACCTAAATTCATATAGAACAAACGGGCAAGAATATCAAGGGAATGAATAAAAAAATGAAGGAATGTGGGCTGGCAGTACTAAATTTCAAATTAAATTATGAAGTGTTAATTATCCAAACAATCTGGTTCTGACTAAAAAAGAGAGTGAATTATCAGTGGACTAATTAGGTAAAAAATAATACATACAACAATAAATGAACATAGTATTCTAGTATTTGATAACCCTAAAGATCCAAGCTTTTAGGACAAGTACTCACTATTTGAAAAAAATAACATGGAAAATTGGAAAACAATTTACAGTTAACTAGTTATAAACCAGAATCTCACACCATATACAAAGATAAGGTAAATTGTGCAGACATAAACAGTGCTACATTAAGCAAATTAGGAAAGCATGGAATTTTTTACATAGAAGATCTATGGGTAAAGGAAGAATATTTGACCAATCAAAAGATTAAAAAAATCGTGGTAAGTAAAGAATAATTTGTATTATATTAAATTTAAAAGTTTTTCACAAAGAAAAGAAATGCAGCCAAGATTAGAAGGAAAGTTAGAAACTAAGGGAAATTTTTCAGCAGATTTATTTAATAAAATAGTCATTTGTCAATTATATAGCTGAGTCATAGTTATTAAAATATATATACCCAGTCCACTGATAAATGGTCAAAGGATGCATAATTATCAGAAGACATAATCAAAGCTACATGAAAATATGCTCAGAATCAGCAGAGATTGGAGACATGCAAATTAAAACAATGCTGAGGTAGCATATCATATTTATCAGATTGATAAAGATAGAAAAGAAAAATAGCAGTGATCCTCAAAATGGGTGCCAAAGCCCCCTGGTGGGTGCTGCAGTGATTCAGTGGCACTGTGATGGCCACAGATGCATTTGGGGTGGTGAATAACTGTAAGTGGGTAGGGATAGTATGTGACAGAGGGTGCTAAGTAATATTTTTTCTGGAAAGGGTGTGGTAGGCAAAAAAAGTTTGGGAACGAATGAAGTGTACTATTTTGTGTTCACTTAATTTACTTACAATTTTCCTTCTTCATATTCAAGTCATTTACCCATTCTGAATTTATCTTGGTGTAAGGTGTGAGATGTTGATCTAAACCTAATCTCTCCCATATGTTTTTTCCAATTTTCCTAGTAGTTTTTGCCAAATAGAGGATTTTTGTCCCAAAAATCTCTTTGGGTTTATCATACACTGTCTTGCTGACATCACTTACCCCAAGTGTATTCCATTGATCCTTCCTTTGATTTCTTAGCTAGTACCATATTGTTTTGATGACCACTGCTTTATGATACAGTTTAATATTTGGAACTGCTAGGCTGCCTTCCTTCACATTTTTTTTCATTGTTTCCCTTGATATTCTTGATCTTTTGTTCTTCCAAATGAACTTTGTTATACTTCTTTTTCTAACTCAGTAAAAAAAAAGTTTTTTGGTATATTGATATGTATGGCACTAAATAAGTAAATTAATTTGGGTAGAATGGTAATTTTTATTATGTTAGCTCATCCTACCCTTGAGCAATCAATGTTTTTCCCATTGTTTAGATCTAGTTTTAATTGTTTGGAAAGTATTTTGTACTTGTGTTTGTATAATTCCTGTGTTTGTTTTGGTAGATAGATCCATAAGTATTTTATATTGTCTAGGGTGATTTTAAATAGCGTTTTTTGTTCTAAATCTTGATGCTGTGATTTGTTGGAAATATATAGAAATACTGATGATTTATGTGCATTTATTTTGTATACTGCAAGTTTGTGAAAGTTGTTGATTATTTCTACTAGCTTTTTAGTTGATTCTCTAGGATGTTTTAAGTAGACCATCATATCATCTGCAAAAAGTGATAGCTTGGTCTCCTCATTGCCTATTTTAATACCTTCAATTTATTTTTCTTCTGTAATTGCTACTGCTAGTGTTTCTAGTACAATGTTAAATAATAGAGGTGATAATGGGCATCCTTGTTTCACACCTGATCTTATTGGAAAGGCTTCTAATTTATCCCCATTGCATATGATGCTTGTTGATGGTTTAAGATATATATGGTTTATTATTTTTAGGAAAGGTCCTTCTATTCTTATACTTTCTAGTGTTTAGAGTAGGAATGGGTGTTGTATTTTGTCAAAGGCTTTTTCAGAATCTATTGAGATAATCATGTGGTTTTTGTTGGTTTGCTTGTTGATATGGTCAATTATGTGGATGGTTTTCCTAATGTTGAACCATCCTTGCATTCCTGGTGTAAAGCTCACCTGATCATGATGGATAACCATCTTGATCACTTGCTGGAGTCTTTTTGCTAGTATTCTGTTTGATATTTTTGCTTCTATGTTTTTTAGGGAGATTGTTCTGTAGTTTTCTTTCTCTGTTTTTGTTCTTGGAATCAGTACCATATTAGTGTCATAAAAGGAATTTGGTATGACTCCTTTTTTGCTTATTATGTCAATAATTTGTATAGTATTGGGATTAGTTGTTCTTTGAATGTTTGATAGAATTCACTTGTGAATCCATAAGGGCCTGGTGATTTTTTCTTACTGAGTTCTTTGATGGCTTATTTAATTTCTTTTTCTTATATGGGGTTATTTAAGTATTCTATTTCTTCTGTTGTTAATCTGGACAACTTATATTTTTGTAAATATTCATCCATATCACCTAGATTGCTATATTTATTGATTATAATTGGGCAAAATAGTTTTTAATGATTGCCTTAATTTCCTCTTCATTAGAGTTGAGGTCTCCCTTTTTATCTTTGATACTGTTAACTTGGTTTTCTTCTTTCTTTTTATTTACATTAGATTTACCAGTAATTAGTCAATTTTATCTATTTTTTCAAAATACCAGCTTCTAGTCTGATTTATTAATTCAAAAGTTATTTTTCTTTTGATTTTATTAATTTCTCCTTTGATTTTTAGTATTTCTAAGTTAGTTTTCATCTGGGGATATTTAATTTGTTTTCTTTCTAGTTCTTTTTTTAATTTTCATGCCCAAGTCATTAACCTTTGTCCTCCCTAATTTGTTAATATATGTGCTCAATGATATAAATTTTCCCCTTAGGACTGCTTTGGCCTTATCCCATAGATCTGATTGTTCTTCCCTCTTTAAGTTAATTTCAATGCACTTAAGTATTAAGTATATCCTCTCCTCAACCTCTTTGCACTTCCAGTGTATTGATTGTCTCCCCTGTTCACCCCATGTGCTTCTTTATGGAATATATATTTACTCCATTTTGTTTGTTTTCCCATTTTTCTTAATATCATCTCCTTTTTTATCTCCCTATAGTTTTATACATACATATACACAAACACACACACACACACACACGCACACACACACACACATATATATATGAACATCTTGACATTTCTTCCTATGTAGTTTGTCACTGTTCCCTCTATGTAAACTTCTTCTAGTTACCCTGTTGATAATAACAATTTTTAATATTTAGCAATATGTTCTTTTCTTCTAGGGTACAAATCTATTGAACATATTGGGTCCTTCAAAGAAGAGATTTTTCCCCCTCTCTCTTAATTTCCTTATGATGATTCTCTTGAGTTCTGGTTTTGGGCAGCAAGCTCTCTGTTTAAGTCTGTTTTTTTCTTTATGAATGCTTGGGAAGTCTTCAATTTTATTGAATGGCCTTACTTTCCCCTGCAAAAATATACTCTGTTCTTCTGGATAGTTGATTTTTCGTTGTAGACCCAGTTCTCTTGCTTTCTGGAATATTATATTCCATGCCTTCTGGTCCTTCAATGTAGATGCAGCCAGATCCTGTGTTATCCTAACTGTGGTTCCCTGGTATCTAAATGACTTCTTAGCAACTTGTAATAATTTTTGCTTGGTCTGGTAGTCTTTGAATTTGGCTATAATATTCCTGGAAGTTGTCAGTTTGGGATTAAATGTAGGAGGTGACCTGTAGATTCTTTCAATTTCTACTTTTCCCTCTTGTTAGATAATGTCAGGTCAGATTTCTTGGATAATTTCCTGTAGGATGATGTTCATACTTTTTCTTTTGTCATGATGTTCTGGTAGAGGAATAATTCTTAAGTTGTCTCTTCTAGCTCTGTTCTCCAGATCCTTGGTTGAATCAATGAAATGTTTCATATTCTTCTCAAATTTTTGATTTTTTTGATTTTGTTTTATATATTCTTGTTGTCTTGTGAAGTCATTTGCTTCTAGTTGTTGAGTTCTATTTTTTAAAGACTGAATTTCATCACTAGATTTTTGGTCATCCTTCTCCTTCTGGTCTGCTTTTATTAGTAGATCATCTTTTTGCTTTTTTTGCTTCATTTTTGAGCTGATCAATTTTGGCTTTTAAGACTTTATTTTCTTGTTTTAGTTCATGGATTTCCTTTTTACAATTGTCTTCAGCCTCTCTTGATTGATTTCAGAGCCTGAAGTTCTTGAGTTAATTGAATTTTGAGATCTTCCAAAATCTGTATCCAATTTACTGGAGCTTCCTGATCTTCTTCTATTTTACATGATCTTTTTTGCTTCCTGGAAAGAAGCTGTCAATTGTAATTTATTTTCTCTTTTTCTGTTGTTTACTTGTATTTTTTTCCTTCTCTAGTTGCTAGTTTAAGCAGATGGATTTAATGAGCTTTGATGAAAGATCTTACCCCAAATGGCAATAGAGGTTTGTATTTATGTTCTCTGTAGTCTATGGGGGAGGGGTGTTGGAATTTCCCTGCCCTCTAAAGACTTCTTGTCTGTCTAATTGATTTGATTAAGCCTGGACTGAATTAGTCTGTATTGTTTAATGTGCCCTGAGGCTAAAACATAGAGAGAGGGGAAAAAAGTTTGGGGGACAAGATAGAGTGTTTTCACTGAGCTGTCCAGCAGTAGGTTCCCTCTGCTCTGTCCTGCTGTTAGATCTGGTTTTCTTTCCTCTGGAAACACTCTATTCTCTATCTCCATGTGGTATAGTATGTAGGTCTGAAGTTTTGTTCCATCTAAGCCACCATCTTCCAATAGTTTTTGCTATGTTTCTCTGGCTTTCTCCTCTAGCCACCTCCCCAGTGCCTGTGTTTAACTCCCCAAGTCTGGTGCCAGCAAGGCCCTCTCTCTGGGCTGGTGCACCTACCTAGAGATTCCAGGGACTCCTGGAGACTCCACACAGCCTGTAGGGGAGGGGTCCTGGGATTCCCCTTCTATACCCTCAGACCCAACAGTTTAAGAATTCAAGCTTTTTTCTAGGTGTAGCTCTTGAGTTGTCCAGCTTTAGGGTCCCCCTGCTCTGTCCTGTTGTTAAATTTGGTCCTCTTTCTTCTTGAAGCACTTTGTTTTCTATTTCAATGTGGAAAGGATGCGGTGGTCTTAAGATTTGGTCCATCTAAGCCTCCATCTTCCCAGAGTTCATGATGGCTCTTTTTAAAACACTTAACCACTCAGTTTAAAAAAAAACTTAACCACTCCATTTAAAAAACTTCACTTCCAACCCAGCCTCAGCCACTTCCCAGCTGTGTGACCCTGGGCAAGTCACTTGACCTCCATTGCCCACCCTTACCAATCTTCCACCTATGAGACAATACACCTAAGTACAAGGGTTTAAAAAAAAACACTTCACTTCCCATTATCTACTTTTTCACTCCACCAGACTCACACAAAAAGATGGTCATATTTTTGATTTTGCCCTCACTCAAAAATACAACAATTCCATCTTCAATAATTCTGAAATTCTTTTAACTAAATATAAATTAACTTTCCATTTCTCTCTTTTTTTGTCTTCTGTCAAACCCTACTGTTTGTCCACATCATGCCTTGTAATCCCTAGCATCTTCAATTATCTCCTAGGTGATCATTGGCAAATGTTTTTTGAGTTTGAGTGCCCAGAAAGCAAATTCAAGCAGTCTGTGATTCCACCACACCCTCTCCATTATCAGAGAAAGTGGAGAGAAGTGCTTGCTTTGGGTGGCTGGAAAGAGGGATGGGGCATGCAAAAAAATATCTCGGTCTTGGATGAGTTCTATCGTCTGTCTTCGTTCCTACCCATGTACTGCTTTTTTAAAAAAAAGTGGAGAAAATCATACAACCCTTCTGGCTTGGTCTACTATATATTTGTGTTATAAAACTCAATGGAGACTTCATTGCTCCTACACAATCTTTTTATCTTTCTCTTATCAACACACTTTTCTACTCTCCAAAACAATTCTTCCAAATGCTTTTATTCTTCCTAAATTTTCTAAAAGCTTTCCTACCCCAAAATCTTTAATACGATCATTTTACCCCCTTTTTAACAGGAAGAATGAGTCATTTTCACATAAATTGTGTCTTATCTGCTTCATATTAGTTAGGTGCCTTCTATAACTATCTTATCTTTTATCTCTGTCTTACACAAAGAGGTCAACTTTACCCATTACCAAGACAAACACTTCTATATTTACAATTGATTCCATTCCATAATATATCTTCTAAAACATTGTTTCATTTTCTCCCTCCTCACTAACTGTCTTGTTGAACTGACAAGCTCCCATTTATTTAATTATAGTGTTTATGCTGTTTATTATCATATCCTTATCCTGCCTTAACCTCACTAATGACCTCAAATATAATATTTCCATTTGCTTTTAGGGTATCTCAAACTAAATTCCAGTAGACTTCTTAAGTAACTGTGTCCAAAACAGAACTCAGTATCCTGCCCCTTAGCCTTCACCTTTCATCTTCCCAGTTCCTCAGATTTGAAATCTAAGTGTCATCTTCAACTCCTCATTGTCTTTCACCCCACATATCCAATCTGTTGTCAAGCCTTTCAAGTTCAAGTTCACCCCATCTCTCAAATATGGCCCCTTCTCTTGTGTTATTTTCACCAACCTTGTACTGGCTTTCCTATCTCCACAATTGTATAATTGGGATAGCCTGCTTGTGGGTCAGCTTACCTCAACTCTCTTCTCCCTCCAATCCATCCTCCGTTTAGCAAGCAAAATTATTTTTCTAAAGTACTGGCTCAAAAATGTCACAATCCTACTCATTAAACTTTAGTGGTAACCTTACCACTCTCAGGATCACATGCAAAATCCTTGTATATCAGTCAAAGCCATTCATTACCAATCTATCCTTCTTCCTTTCTTACACCTTACTCCCTAGCATATATTATAATCCAGTGACACTGGCCTTTTTGCTCCTCAATGGACAAGATATACACTATGTATTTCAGTTCTGGGTATTTTCTTTGTCTCTCCCACATATCTGGAAATTTCTCTTTTCTCACCTCCATGTATTGACTTTCTTAGTATACTTCAAGTTCCAATTTGAATCTAATTTTACACAGGAAATTTTCCCAACCTTTCTTAATTTTAGGGACTCTCCTCTTTTAATTATTTTCTAATTAGTCTAAATATACCTTATTGAAACTTAAATTTTTACTCACCTTCTCCTTTCCATTGGGAGCTCCTTAAGTTCTGGGACTATCTATTTTCTTCCTTTTGTATCCATAGTGCTTATCATATTTCCTGGCACAAAGTAGGTACTTAATACACTTTGATTGACTATGTGGGACATTTTTAAAAGGGGAAAAAAAGCAGTACAATCAATTACCTCATTTGTAGCTGACAGATTCATAGCCTTTTCCCCAGGTGCTGCATTGTAGGAGATTTCTCTTTAATTTCCATTTCCTTTTTATGCATAAACTTCCCTCCTTAAAATGAAAACTCTTTAATAATGGAGGCTGTTTTATTTTCTTTTATTCTGGTTGCCAACACAGCATTTGTCACATAATAACCCCTTAACAAAATTTCTATCTATCTAACATCTAACTCTATCATCTATCTATATTTCCATCTATTGTAATATGGTCTTATAAAGACATGATGAGAGCCTGAGCTAAAACAGATGTGTGAGTCTAGTCAATAATTCTACAAATATTTATTAATTGCCTACTATGTGCCAAGTGTGCTAAGTACTAGGAATGCAAAGAAAGACAAGGTATATTTTGCTCTCTAGTAACTCGGTCTAATGGGGACAAAATTTTAAGTAATATAAGTACACATGTCTATGTAACCACATATACATATATTCAAAATATATGTATGACATAATTTAGAGATAATTATGGGGGAATAGTGCCAGCATTAATTGGCATTGGGAAAAGGCTTTTTTTGGAGGATATAGGATTTTACTTGAAGAGGTAATTAATGCATGAAATTTTGTGGGGAAAAAAATCTGTTAGACTTGACAGCTGATTAGACATGGGGAAATCCTATCTCTTTGTTTTTCTGGCCTCTCACCTTTTGGTCATATGGCTATGAATCAACACTTTCCCACTGCAGAAAATTTTCCCTAATTTGGCAATAGGGAAACTCCTAGCCAGAAATGGAAGGAAAAAAAAAACACCTTTAAATGGGAAAGGCATCAAACCTGATGAAATTATATTTCCTTTTCAAGGTTAACAAGGTGATAAAAAGAAAGTAATGAGTAAAATGTATCAGCTAGATTTTACTTATAAGAATGTGGTGAGAAGATTAGGTGATATTGGAATATCCTCATTTTCTTCTAATTTTTCAGGCAATAAATTAGTATTTAAGGAGCATTTACTATGAGTTCATCAACCTTCCAGTTGCCTTGGAAAATACAGACATGTCTTCCTGTTCTAATGTCAAGACATGTGAAATAATAAGAATAATTAAAATTAAAGAGAAGAGAAAAATCTTTATAAGCCACACTTCTTAGGAAAATTGATTTTATATCAATGGTATGCTTTGAGATGACCCTCAGAAAATCTCAGTGAAATCAAAATTCCTTAAGGGTAGGGATTAGTTCTTTTTTTGGTTTCATATGCACACACCTAGCATGTTGACTAACATGTTGTAGCTGTTCATTAAATGTTTGCTGTCTAATTGGAATAAGTTATGAAATAAAAGATTACAAGTGGGATCCAATTATTAAAAGTTGTAAGTGATATAATTAAACACTATGAGGAAGAAATTGTCCCATTAGCGAGTGGAGGGGAGGTTAAAAGAGTATCCCTGCTTGAATGGACTATGCGTGTTAAGGAGTAGTGGCAATCATATTGTGTAAATAGGCTAGGTTAAGATTGTGAGTACTATTTCTTTTTTCACTTTTAGTCTACCTCTTAGAATCATATACTATGATATCCAAAATAGTATCTGTTGAAGCCCCTTTGTTTTATAGTTTGAGAACCTGAAATTCCAAAGGCAAACTATCTTTCTCAAAAACTGGAGATAAGTAGTTTACCTAGAAACTAGGAATAACAAATTCTTAGCCCAGAACATTTTTCACTTCTTAAGAAATCATTGTATTGTATAATGAATATTCTCTTTTTTCCTTCCTTCTCCTCCAGTATCCAGGATTTCTAGAGCTAGTGCAGGAAAGAAGCATCCAAAGTTATCCATCATGTTACCACTTATCATTCCTGAAACTGAAATTTCATCATATGGGCACTATTTCAATGGAAGCCGATCACAGCTACTTTATAACTCTTTAAATGGATTTTTATCTTTAGGGCCAAGAAAAGCCACTATCACAGAGTTAATTTCATGATGAATTTTAGCTAGTTTCCAGGCTCACCCCCAACCCGTGATATGTCCATGCTAGCCCATTAGTCTAGATTTTCATATCTCTCTTAACTCCAGTATCTCAAACAGAACAGAAATGCCATTATATGTCACAGAGATATTGTGAACTAATAAGTGATGCTATAGAGAACTGAGGAGGCAAATTTTATTCATTTAAAGATCATAGTGAAAACCAAAGGAACAAAGACATCCCTCTGTGTTATTGTTGCACATATTTGACTCCACACAGAAAAATTATACTGAACCAATGAAATGATCTTCAGATTCTTAAAACAGACCATTGCTTTGTCATATTGCTCCTGTATATTCACTAAGGAATTTCCCCTAGGGAATGATCAGAGAGAAAAATCATATGATTCCCAAAGAAAAAGAAAAGGAATATTTTGAGGGGAAAAAAGCAACTTGGTTGTGGATTAGATCCTATTGTTCATATATTTGTTGAATAGCTTTTAAAGATGACAACTGGTGATATAAATTAACAAAATATTGAGAACTAAAAGAGACCTGGAAGATTATCTAAGAATTGGATGATCATTTGTAAAATGATCAGAGTGAGACCTAAGGTCATAATAGAGGCTCATCCTTGTTATAATATGAAAAATATTATCTCCATTAACAGATGAACATGTTATAATTTTAGAGTGTACTATCCTCATTTTTGTTTGTTCCTTGCAATACCAGGGGCTTCCTTTCCTTTCTTTCTTTTAAACATGGATTTCATTTTGTCTCCCACCTATACTAACCATTAAATTCAATTGTTTTCTATCGAGATTATTTTCATGATGTTTTTTTTTTTTGTTTTAAGTAGTCATAGGAAGCTGATCATTATAAACTGGAGTGATAAATTTGGTTTCCATAGCAGCTACTCTGTTTCATATATCTTCTTATATGAAACAATTCTGCCAAAGAAAAGTAAGCAAGGGCTAATAATGAGTTAATCATGAAATGGCCATAATGGGTTTCAGGGGCATATTACCATGATTGCTGCTGCTAGCCATTAGTAATTTGGTCCATTAATGCAAATAGAACATGTCCCTGAGACATCATTGAATGACATATGTGGAGGAAACTTAATTTGGTTTCCCCTCCACCTCTGTTATCCAACCCTTCAATGAATAGATTATTGAATCATTTTTTAAAATTGAGTTTTAATGGCCACTTAAATGTTAAATTCACTCTTACCACTTTGTAGTTTGATTCAAATGTGAGAGCATTCTGGAATTATAATCTGGCAAGTTCAACATTGCCCCTAAATTTGGGGCACAGTATAACCCAAGACTAGCTTATTGGGTAGCTCTCCTTTATGATACAGGTTCCAAGATGAAGGAAATTATAAAAATATGTGAATCAAAAACCATATATTAAATGTTCTCTATGTGCCATTCACTAGGCTAGCCACCTTCAAAGACACTTTAGCAGAAGTATTTGCTTTTAGAAAAGTTTCTTGCATTAGGTAACCATAAGATCTTCTGTTTCTTTGTGCCCAGGAAGACAACACTCAACTAAAGAGTCCAGTTTGATCATGACTCGTGAAAGTGCTTGTTTTTTACTCTTAGTTCGACAATCATACAATACCCCATTTTAGGCGTTTGAGAAAAGATGGACCACAATAGGTATCCTGATACTAACTGCCACCCATATGTGATGTTTCTGCAGCCACTTTTATAGAAGAACGATACTATTTATATTACTGGAGCAATTTCAACAGTTTTATAGCAGTTCTCTCCCAAACTAATCAGATTGTCTAAGCAATGGAGCAATAGTATCTATTAAATAAAATAATGGTCTTTTATTTAGCACTGGTAATACAATGGTGAAAAAATGAAATACTCCACTCGCAAGGAAATTCCATTGGGGGCACAACATATACATATAAATGTACATCATGCAATACACATATCTATATTTCCATGTGTTCATAATACATACAAATAAATTCAAGGTAATTAGAAAGAGTTGCAACCTATGTTCCCCATAACAAAACACTTTAAGGATAAAAAAAATGCCTTTACCCCCTAACCTACCTCCAAATAAATCACTCATTTATGGCATTGGGCATGTGTTTCCTGCAAAGATATTTGACATTATTCTATAATGGAAAAAAAAAAGTGAACTGGAAATTAGAAAATCTTGATTCAAATATAGTCCGTGTTATATGAAGGCTGTGTGACCACCAACAAATTACTTAGTCTCAGATTTCTCTTTTAGTAGATGAATAAATGATTGAGTGAATGAATATATAAAACTTATTAAGTACCTACTATAAACTAGCACTGTGTTAAATGCTGGGAATATAAATAGAAAAATAAGCCTGACAACTGTCACTTTAAAGGAGGATTTACTCTCATCAAAGAAGGCAACACATATAAATAAGGGAAATCATTGCTAAGTTGATGGAACGTCCAGGAAATTTTAAGGGTGAAGCATAGAAGGGTAAGTGACTATGCCCAGGTGTCTTTAGGATGCATCAGTAGATCAGATGAATGTGTCAAGGAGAATCTTGCCAAGGACTATAGAATGGAGATTATAAACTAAGGGTAGATTGTAAGGACCTTTCCGTGACAAGACAGAGGCAACACATGTCATCTTATTTAAAGCATTGTAATGAGTTAATCTGAGTTCATTCATGTGATGTGGACAGTCATGCTGCTCTCAGCTGATGAGATCTATGAGATCTAGGGGTTACCATGGAGTAGAAAAAAGGCAAGGAAGGAAGAAGGATGACACCTCTGGCAGTTCCTCCCTTCTTGCTTCTTGTGTGGTCAGTTTACAGTGCCAAGAGTGAGGAAGAGATAATACTAACCATATTCTCTGCCTCTGAGAATTGTGATGTTGTGGCTCTTCAGATAAAATTTTGCCTCTAAAGTCAAGAAGACTCAATTCAAATCATGTCTCAGACTTACCTAATCCCTGGAGAGATGTCTCCACTTCTCTAAGCTTCAGTTTCCTTAACTCTACACTGAAGCTAATAGGATCACCTAGTGCAGTTAGATGGTTCAGTGGATGAAATGTTGACCTTGAAGCCAGAAGAGCCTGAGTTAAAATCCAGCCTCACATATTTTTTTACAAGCTGGATATCCCTGGGTAAGTCACTTAACCCTAATTCCTTCAGTTTCCTCATCTGAAAAATGAGCTGGAGAAGGAAATGGCAACTATGGCAATAACTCTGCTCAAAAATCCCTCAAATTGGGGGGCAGCTGGGTAGCTCAGTGGAGTGAGAGCCAGGCCTAGAGACAGGAGGTCCTAGGTTCAAGTCCGGCCTCAGACACTTCCCAGCTGTGTGACCCTGGGCAAGTCACTTGACCCCCATTGCCCACCGTTACCAATCTTCCACCAAGGAACTAATACACAGAAGTTAAGGGTTTAAAAAAATCCCTCAAATTGGGTCCCAAAAAAGTCAAGCATGACTGAAAAAAGACTGAACAAAAATAAGAGCATCATCTACATCACTTGTCAATATGATATAAGATATCATGAGTAAAGCACTTTGCAAACCTTAAAAAACCACAGAAGATCTAGCTAATACGTAAGTATGAACTTTTTCTATGTAAAGATATATTGGCAATATACCAACTGGATATTTTAAGCAATATTCTTGTTTCCCCAATTGTAAGCATCTTGAAAGCAGGAATTTTTTTTGCCTCTTTTTGTATGCCTACCTCTGAGTACAGTGCCTGAAACATAGTAGCTACTTAATAAATGCTTATTGATGACTGATTATTGATTAATCCTAGAACTCATTTTTATCTCTTTCATTAGATACAGATCACATAGTGAACATTTTACAAATGAAAGTTCAGGTGACCCATTTCTTCCTCAGTGAAATGAACTTAAACACTTTTATTCTATGACTATAATCATTAAAGCAATAGTATCACTAATGTGGCCTCAGAGGCTTTACAAAATGAAAGAAAATGTGAGTTTTAAAAGAATTATCACATTCACAAAGGGAAGGGACTAACAAGTAAAGGCAAAGCTTTAATCAGTGGCTCTGCTTTGAATCAAAGTTGGGTTCCATTCACATTGCTTTATGAGTACTAAATTCAAGAAAAAGAAAAGGTTATTGCTGCTATGGAGTTAATTAGAATTTCTAATTAAAGTTATTTTAAAGAGAAAAGCATCAATTTTGAGTATATTAGTAATTGTTAATCTGGAAATTAAGTTTTTTAAAAGTCTCATTTTTTTCTATTAGATTAAGAAACACCCCCAAAAAAGAATCTAGCCTTATTCCAATAAACATTTTCTAGATATGAAAAATATTAAAAACTATTGCCTTGGATATTGTTACTAGTAACTCTAAAAATAAATACAAATTATGCTGCTTGTCATTTTAAAGTTCTCCCCAATTGGAGTTCTATCCATCTTTCAAGACTTACTTGATATTTGTTACCTTTGTGTCCTCTTCTCTTCCAAGAAATGGTGAAACTAGTTGTTTCCCTAATGTAATGTGCCATCCTCTATTTCTGCAGCTTTGTACAAATTATCCTCTCTAGACTGCACTTTTTCTTCACCTCTTCCTTTTAGAATTCCAATCTTACTTCAAGGCTAACCTCAAGGTGCCAAACATTTTCTACACGAATCTTTTCTTTCCTCTTCAGCTATTCCATTCAGAATAGTGATCCCCTGAAATACCTTCTAGTTATCTGGGTATATAAACTGAGGATCACCTACATTACTTATTGTCAGGACGAAATGAGATAACATGTGCAAAGCTTTTTTTAAACCTTGGGCATATGTTACATCCCAGTTGTTAATTATAAGATCATTGGAGGGGGGCAGCCAGGTAGCTCAGTGGATTGAGAATCAGGCCTAGAAATGGGAGGTCCTAGGTTCAAATCCGGCCTCAGACACTTCCCAGCTGTGTGACCCTGGGCAAGTCACTTGACCCCCATTGCCCACCCTTACCACTCTTCCACCTATGAGCCAATACACAGAAGTTAAGGGTTTAAAAAAATAAGATCATTGGAGACATGTCTTTGTATCCCCCAAACTTGTCAAAGTACATTTATAATATAATGGTAGCTACCAAAGAACTCACATACCAGTAAAATTTCAGGGACAAGGAATAATTATAAAATAGAATATTTTAAATTAAAATATTATTTTTATAATGAAAATAATACTATCATTTTATAAAGAAACAATTGAGGATTCATCATTCTTCCATAACAACACACACATACATATGCATGTACACATATGCAGATGTGTTTGAAATTAAAAGTCTCAGTCCCTTCAGAAATATTTCAGATAAATTAGACATTTTTTTTTGCCATTTCTCCTACATGTGTGGCTATGGTTAGGAGAGGGATAAAGTAATCACTAAGGAATAAAATTATTTCTCTGAAGTTCTTAGAAATAATAAGACAAATATTAAAATTATTAGTAAAAATAATTCAAATCCTATTTTAATATGTTGCAATTACCTCCAAATCATGCTGATTATACAAAAGGTATTTTTCACCTCTCTTTTGCTTCCTGGATTTCTTAGTTTCCCAATCTGAAATATCACAAAAATATCTCGAGACACCGATATCAGAGTTTTCCCTAATCAAGCTGGGAATGGAAATTCAGCTTCCTATGTCAAAAAGAGGGAATCTGTATTTGAGTACTGACACCTATTGATGAAAGCCATTTTCTCCTACAGGACTTATTTATTTAGAGTATGACATACTTTATCAGTTATGGTGAGGTGCAGAAGAGCACCTGATGTCACAGATGGGAGGATTTCACTTTTCAATATTCCTGTCCAAAGATCCATTAGAAATGAGTTAGGATCCACATCCAGAGAAAGAATGGTGGGAGCAGAAATGCAGAAGAAAACTATATGATTGATCACATGGTTTGATGGGGATATGGTTGAGGTTTTGATGTTAAGTAATCACTTTATTGCAAATATGAATAACTGGAAATATATTTTGAACAATGATAATGTATAACCCAGTGGAATTGCTTATCAATTCAGGGAGGGGAGATGAAAGAGAGGAGGGGGAATCATAAATCATGATAGAAAAATCTAAATAAATAAATGAATGAATGAATAAATAAATTTTTAAAAAGAAATTAGGAAGAATGATAAGTTAACTATGATCATTGAAAAAATGGATACACATACACTATGTAGCAAAGAATCTAGAAAATTATTGAATACATGTAAGTGCTTATAAGTTGTTCTTAAATGTTTCCATATAATTTGCAATAATCATAGTTATTATAGGAATGAACATTTATTGCACTTTATGGCTTGAAAAACACTTTCCTTAAAGTAATCCTATAAGCTAAGTAATGGAACTGATTTCCCCATTTTACAGGCTGAGAAAAATCAAGTTTCAGAAAAATTCAGTGAGTTTCCCAGGTCCACACATCTAGGTGCTGCTGGAGTTAGAGATCTGGGAATTGGAGTTATGAAGATCCACGTTCAAATCCCTCCCAAGCTTTTTGCTAGCTATTAGATTCAGACTAAGTCACGGGCCTCTATGTCCTTTACTTTTCTATTTGCAAAATGAGATGACAGTAATACCTCCCTCTCAGAGCCGTTGTGATGTTCAAGATAATATTTGTCAAACTTTTAAGCACTGCTTAAATGCTAATATCATCATCATCATCATTATAATTTTTAAACGCAGAATTTAAACCCAGGTCTTTTGGATCCCAAGTTAATCCATCTTTATACCACAGCACCTTGCTCCATTTTGTTGCAACTGTGTTTTCATATAAAATGATAGGTGCTCTTTAATTCCTTAAGGAAGGAATATAGTCAACTAGGTGGTAGAGTGTGCTTAGAGTAAAGGCATTGACTCAAGAAGAACTAAGTTCAAATCCTTCCTCAGACAGGGAATGTTACTTCATCTCTGCTTGCTTCAGTTTCCTCAACTATAAAATAGGAATAATAATAGACCCTATTTCCCAGAGTTTTTGTGAGAATTAAATGAAATAATATTTTAGTGATTTCCATTGCACCTGGCATATGGTAGATGTTATATAAATGCTAACTATTATCTTCTAGACCCTAGGGATCATGGGGAGCTTGAATACCACACATTTTGAAAATTAGTGGGGAATTGGTAATCTGTCTCTGTCTCTCTATCTCTCTCTTTTTCTGTCTCTGTCTCTCTATCTCTGTCTCTCTGTGTCTCTGTCTCTGTCTCTTTCTCTCTCTGTCTCTCTCTTTTTCTCTCTCTCTTTCTCTCTCTGTCTCTCTGTCTATCTATCTCTGTCTCTCTGTGTCTCTGTCTCTGTCTCTGTCTCTGTCTCTCTCTCTCTCTCTCTCTCTCTTTTTTCTCTCTCTCTTTCTCTCTCTGTCTCTCTGTCTATCTATCTCTGTCTCTGTCTCTGTCTCTCTCTCACACACACACAAATCTCAGAAGAGATAGAATAAAATAAAAAAAAAGAAAAATATAAATAGAATAGAGAAAAGTTTCCCTTCTATGTGGTATGGGGTATAGGGTAGGATAAAGGCAGAATCGGAAGCAAGGGGTAGAAAATGAAAAAAAAAACAACTCAGGTTTCACTTCAGTATAAAGAAAAACTTCCTGACAATCAGAGTGATCCAAAAGAAAAATAGTCTGCCTTCCAGAAATTGTGATTTCTACCTCCCTGGGCGCCTTTAAGTGAGGATTGGTAGATTACTTGTCAGACTTAGAGATTCCTGTTTAGGTACAGATTGGCCTAAATGACACTGGAAATCTTACCTGACTCTGACATCCTGTGATTATCTTTAATATATTATTCTTCAAACCTTTTTTCACAATGTATCCTGATGAGTTATTAGATCAGCTTGAAAATGAACAGAATGATAAAGAGGGTAAAAAAAACCCTGATCAGGTTTAAAATTCACTCTTTTTAAAATTCAGTACAACCTTTGGACTCTTTAAAAGTAACTTTAAATCTTGATGCCTCTTGTATGTAACAAATAATTTTCAAGCCAAATGTTGGGTTCAAGAATGAACATTGCAAAAATTCAAGATTTTTATATTTGAAAGACTTCTTCTTCCATTGTATAGATAGGAGGCCATTAAATCTAAACCAGCAGAGTGAAGATTCAGCAAATAAATTGGAAGAGAAGGAATTGCAATATGAACTGCATATTAAATGTTGGACTTACGAAGCTTTTGAAAACAAAATATTTCAGTAGGTTATATGTAGATTTATGTATGAGTTTCTGTATGTTTTTCACATATTGGGAAATGACCAAATAAAAAGGAGCTCAAATGATATTGCATGAAATGAAATGTAGCTGACTTAAGGATAAGAAAGTGAGGATTAAGATATCTGCATTTTTCAGCCTTAAAAATCGATATTGAAGTTCTATGAGGACACTCATCTTTTGAGCTGTTACTCTGTTACAAAACAGCCTCAGTTCAATGCACAATCTGTTTCCCAAATGAGTTTTCCTCATGAATTCCATCAAAATAATCATTTTTCAGATATCAGACTATTTTTTTCTTTTTTTTGCCCCCAGCATAAATATAAAGGATGGGTGCAACTATCCTGTTGTAGGAGACAGCAAAGTTATTGCATGCAGAAAAAAAAAAAAAACTTCTCCCCTTCCTTGTTCACATTTTCTTTGACCTTGAGCCTAGAAACCTTGTGTCACTGTCTTCATATTTTTATTTTGCTACCTTGATTTCTTGTTGTGGGTTCCTTTCGTCATCAAACTTTCTTTGTGATAGATAGATATATACAAACATAGATTTTTTCAGGATTTTTACTGTTAAGGGTAACAGAAACTTTAATTGACCGATAAGAGGGAAGAATTATAAAAGTTACAGAAAAGCCTAAGAGCCATTTAATTTTCCATGCAAATGTTGACTGTCTCTAAATCTTCTTAGTTCCACCTTATTGACTAATTCTGACTGTCTTTCCCAAGAATTATTTCCACCTATGGTTTCTTTTGTTCTTTATAGGATCAAAGTTTCAGGCTTATGAGGATATTTACTTAGCTTTCTGAATCTTACAAGAAAGCTTGTACCTTTTTTAAGTCATTGGGAACAATGAAGCCTTCCCTATTTAGGCTTAAGTTATACCCCCAAATAAACCAAAGAATTAAAAATAGCTAAGGAAACAGAAAAAAACCATCTTGAACAGGGATATGAGATTAAGTGGTAGATGGTAGAATAATATTATACAGAGGAGGAAGGTAATAAGGAAGAATCCTAACCAGTTAGATATAGAGTAGTGATGATGAATCTATGGCATGGGTGCCAAAGATGGCATGCAGGGCAGTTCTCTGTGGGCACTCGGCCACCCTCCATCCCCTCCCCACCCACCCGAGTCCATAACTAGAAAGGCAGAGGGACTCAGGTGGAATGGCTCCCTTCCCTTTTGCCATTGTGTCTGATGACATTTTTTCATATCACCCACCCCTCTGCCTGGCCCCGCAATCAGAGTGCTTTCTCCCTCCCCTGTGTGGGGTAAAGGAGGGGGGTGGGACATATCCAGCATTGTTGGGGATGCCAAGCTTAGCACTCAGTCTGGGGAGTGGGGTAGGATTGGGACCTGGCATTCTGTCTCTAAAAGGTTCTCCTTTACTGTTATAGAAAATGGCTTGGTACTTTTTTTTTATCCTAAAAGAAAAAAAAATCATCTTGACATGTGTCAACCCCAAGACTGACATTTCCAAATTCTATTCATTCCTGTGGGAACAAATGAAATTGTTTGATGGAATATAACATACCAGTGTGAATTTGGAAATGGGGAAATCTAGAAAATGAAGAAACAAACAGAAAAATGATAGATTTGGATGATAGGTTTACTTCTTCAAATTATGGTATCTTTAGATTTGGAATGAAATTTAAGCATCATATAGTACCATCCCATCATTCTGAAGGTGATTAAACCCAAGCTCACAGAGGTTATATGCTTTTTAAAACATAAGTAGGCAATAAAAGGCAGAATCCGATTGTCATCACTCCAATTCAGTAAAAGTAAGAGACTAACAGGGAAATAGGACCGGGAATGACAACAAAGGAACAGTTGATAAGAATATGGCATCTAAGAGTGGAATTGGGCTTTCTGGATCATTTTAAAGATGCAGATTTGATATATGCCTGACCTTGGGAAGATGTCTTCTTTTTTTTTAGCAAAGATTGAGAGACTCACTAATCTGATTAAGAGGAATTATAAATTAAAATGTTGCTATTCTTCATCTATTTCAGTTGTGACCCACTCTTCATGATCCCATTTTGGCATTTTCTTCACAAAGAAACTGGAGGAGTTTGCCATTTCACTCTCCAATAAATTGAAATAGATGGAAGGAAAAAATATCCAGATACAGCCAATAAAGTAAATATGTTAAAAAAAAGTGACAAGTTAGACATGAAACAAATAATAGATTAGAATCATTCAAAAATTCATAATAAAGTAATGCCATCCAAAGAGAGACTGGTGATGCTCATGGGATGAGGTACCTGTGTACCAATGGTCAGGCTATAGATTACAAACTGGTCTTAACATTCATTGGTAAATATGACAGCATGAGTCTTTGTAACCACTCTTTTAGTTTAGTTCAATTTCTTCCTAATTGGTATCCCTGCCTCCTATTTCTCACTGCTCTGTCTATTCTACGTACTTCAGGCAACGTAATTTTGCTTAAATGCAGATCTGACCATGAAGATCCCTTTTATAATTGACTCCACTGACAACTCTATTGCTTCTCGGAGAAATGATAAAATACTCTATTTAGTATTTATAAACTTATAAAATCTGGTCCTACCCTCTCTTCCAACACTCGTTGTACATACATGCTCTTCCCATACTTGTGATATACTTCCTCTGTTACTTACCTATTTTTGATCTCTTCACATTTGACTTTCTCACACGCCTGGTATGTACTTCCTCCTTACCTCTGCCTTTTAGAATCCCTGTCTTCCTTTCAGATGCAACTCGACCCCATCTTCTGCATAAAATCTTTCTTTATACCCAAGTTGCTAATGCCCTAAATCCCAAACTAATATACATTTATTTTTTAAATAATTTGCTTATTTCTATGATATGTTTATGCTATTATTTACACATACATTTACCTGTATATATGTAGCTATAATACATACAAACATGACTATATATATAAAATATATTTATATACATCCGTCTCCCCCACTAGGTCAGCTTATGAGTAGAGATTGTTTAATTCTTTATACTTGTATCACTAGTGCCTGCCACATAATAAATGCTTAATAAATACTTTTGATTGATTGGTAAGGCATAGCAAGCCATTCCTTGACAATAATAAGGTGTACTCAAAAGGAACTTGCTAGATAGTAGAGATGTTTTCGATATATTATTCCTCAGGAATGTATAGAGATCCACACTCCTAAGTGGGGAAGCATTGTGGTGAGCATCAAGTAAGAATAAAAGAAGAAAGAACTAGAGATGCTACCAGGAGGGAAGCTTGCAGGAGGCATGGATGACAGGTCCCTGATTCAGATCACAGAGCTTTCACAGAGGCACAATATAGTCGTGAAGGGAGATTATAATGGTCTGAACATCTGCTCCAGGTCTTTCTCCATTAAAAAAAAGATAAAAAAAAAGAAACCCAGATACATTTTTCATTTGCATGGCTGCTAATTTCATCTTATAGAAAGTGAAAGAAGCCATTAGAAATAAGTTATTCTTGATCTAATTATATTGACTTGAGAATGAACTAGTTGATAAATTGGAAATCAGAATAACCTTGGGGGAAGGTAAGCAGAACAACTTAAGAGTTCATGATAAATAAGCATAGTCCCTCCCCAGCAACAACCCCTCTTCCCAAACTCAAGGTGTCAACTTGGTTTGTAGGCATCTTCCGTGATACTTATCGTAAGAATATTTTATGAATAATGCCAGGGAAATTAGCTATCATTCCCAACTTACCTTTGAAGACTCACACCTACCATCCTCTCTCCAAATCCAACTGTTTTTTCTAAATTCCTCAGGATAGCTTTTTTAGTAATATGCATGTGCATGTGATGTGCAGCATGTGGGTGTACATACATGCATATCTCTACCTCTACCTATATATTTATCTATACCAATTCAGATACAAATTAACCTGAGTTAAGTTCCTTGATGCTGAAGGTTGGTCCTTCCTCCATCCCTTTCTTCCTTACTTATGTCTTCCTTCCTTTCATCATTTCTTTTTCTTTTTCTTTTCTTTTCTTTTTACTTTTCTTTTCTTTTCTTTTCTTTTCTTTTCTTTTCTTTTCTTTTCTTTTTCTTTTCTTTTCTTTCTTCATTTTTTTGATATGGCAAGTGCCTGGCCAGCATTTCATATATATATATATAAAGAGAGAGAGAGATACATACATATGCATACACATAAACAGATAAAAACATAAATTGTCACATATAAGACCACCCTTAGTGTAATCACATCATAGTAGACTCTAAAATCTACTTAAGTGGGGCAGCTGGGTAGCTCAGTGGATTGAGAGCCAGGCCTAGAGATGGGAGGTCCTGGGTTCAAATCTGGCCTCAGACACTTCCCAGCTGTGCGACCCTGGGCAAGTCACTTGACCCCCATTGCCCACCCTTACCAATCTTCTGCCTTGGAGCCAATATACAGTATTGACTCCAGCAAGGGTTTAAAAAAATCTACTTAAGTGAAAAAACATAACTCAAAATTACCCTCTCTTTAGCAGTACTAAAATATGGCTAACCTGTGTCCTACTGAAATAATATGGATAAGAAAAGTGATCAAGGCAGGTCAGAAGCTTTAAAATAAGGAATTGCTCTAAGGGCTGGGAAATAATTCTCCATCATTGCCTTTTTTACTCACATTTTCCCTCCTTGCTTAGGAGTTGTGTGTGTGTGTGTGTGTGTGTGTGTGTGTGTGTGTGTGTGTGTGTGTGTAGCAATGAATAATGGGAAATAAAGTTGTATCAGGAGAGGAATGACTTATGGGACTGGAAGACAAACTGAGATATGCCATCTTTTTCTTATTCCAGGAACATAATCATTTACTGTAAGAACACAAATTTTTGTTCACTACTTAATTATTGCTTTTCTTTCCATGTTGTTAGGCAAATATAGTTTAATTCACATAAAATTAAATGTACAAAATACATGAACCCATTATATATACAAATGTATGCATGCATGCAAGTATGCACGTAATCCTGTATGCATGTTCACTCTAAATCAAGGCAATGCTATGATTTCCATTAATGCTAAGAAAATAAACTGCTATGGCAACACAAGGAAAATAATCTAAACCTTGATACCTCAGAATTTTTACCTAAATGTTTTTCTTGGTACCCCATTAGACAACAACCTCATGATTATTATTATTTAACTGTTTTCTTGTTACTCTTGATAATTATAATTTTTATTTTTAGCCATCTGTATGTTACAAATGAGTGTCATCAAACTTTTGACTTTCTCTGTCCTTTAATCTGTTTATGTATACAACAGACACATTCTTACTGAATGCCTCTTCTCTCAAAGAGACAAACTTCCTCCTCCTGTTTAGTATCTGTCTCAAGAAATTTGTCCCCTTGCTTGGTCGGTGAGATGTATTTTCTCCCAGCCTAAGGGATATCTGCCTATAATGAAGTGCCAACAATTACACTCTTGTCAATGAAGAATCAAATCAGATTACATTGGTAAAAGCACTCCATAAATTATCCAGCACTCTACAAATGGAAGGTGGCCTTCTTCTAAGGTCAGTACCAACTATTTTCTTAGCTGAGTGCTGAGGTCATAGCAGCTTCCCCAAATTCCATTATTATGTTCTGTGTGCACTCTAATCCTTGGTTATGTTAAACTCTCCATCAGATAATAATTATGCCTTTTTATGATGGAGAAAGAAACTGACATTAGCAAGAAAAACAGCTGCAAGTCAGAAATATGAACACAATTTTAGTTTATTTTTTTAAATAAAGGCAGATGTCCCAAGAAAATCATTTTTCTCTCAACCAGAGATTTTATCCTTTTCATGTAAAACTCTCTGGCCTCACTGATGGGTTGAAGTCTTGGAGGAAGAGTTAGACCATCCTTAGCTACTATCATAAGGAAACAAAGTCACAAAGTGTTAAATGATATTGGGACCTAAAAAAGATTTACTCCCTAAATGAACTAGCACATTTTTGGCATATAAATTAAAAAGGCAGCTTAGGCCAGTAAATATATTATAACTGCAGCATTATTTGTAAGAAGCTACCCAGAAGTCAAGTACAACTATGTGACCAGATATAGCACCCTATTCACATCATGCCTTTCTGAACTAAGAATTACAAAATTTGAAAGTGAAAATGGACCTCTGTAGCCATGTACTCCAATCCATCCCCCATTCCATTTTCCACTGAAAAATGGTCATCTTGTCTCTAATTATAGAAATCTAATGCAATGTTTACACTCAGTAGCCTGAATATTTGCACACATCACACTTTCTAGATTGCCTTCCTTGTTTAAGTAGATTGATATTACTTCATTTTAAAGAGTTAATCATAAAAATTTTGTATTGAATGTGAACTTGGAGACAATCTACTCTGCTACCTTCAGATGAGGAAGATGAGGTATAGATAAATTTAGTGACATATTAAATATTCTAAGAGGTAATTTATTGAAGAGCAGAGACCAGAAGTGAGACCTCTTGACAGCTAAGTAGGCATTCAGAGAGTAATCCATTTTCTCAAAGTTTTGGTACCTGTGACTAACTAGCCCTACTTAGTATAGAGGCTCTAACTCCACTGACACCTTTCTAAGGACTACAGGTTGGTGTCACATAGAATTTAGAGAAAATAAAGGATTTCTCCAAATAATAATCCTATACCAACCGCCTTTGGTACACAAAAATTTATAAACATTTAACAGCATGAAGGAAAGTTGTCCAGTGTGGCTGGAAAGAACCCCATAAGCTCTTATGCCTTTGTTAGGGTAAACCAGGTTACTAAATTCATTAGCAGTTTTATTGTATTTGGAATTTTGGTGTAAATGAAATGAACTAAAATGAAGTGATAGGAAAGCTTTCATTATTTCAAAAGTCATACATTTCTCATTGTATTACAGACTAGGAAGAAAATTAAAAACAAAAACAAAAACAACAACTTGAAAATCAAGTGAAACAGTATGAATTCTCTTCTCTGAACTCCTAGACAAAAGTCTCATATACATGAAGCTCATTCAAGATTTCTATTAACATAATGTGTAAATCCCATTGCAGATTATGGCTATCAAAGATATTATGATGTTTTTGAATGATCCTTTGAGATTTTGTTTTCAGAGAAGTAATTTTGGAAGCTTATGAGAGATGTAATCCTACTCATTTTCTTTATAGGATAACCACTGTCTTTAGACCTATATCCTTTTTGAAACTACAGAATATGAACATATCTCATAGGATTTTGAAATGCATATGTATTAGTTTGGCAATTTCATTTGAGAATTGTGGATTCTTGGAGGAAAATTAATTTTGCTGAGCATGTAATATCATTTTGAATATAGCACAACAAAAAGAAAATTAAAACATGGAAAGGCATGTGATCATTTATATAAATGAAACAGACTCCTCAATAGGAATTGTAACTTTGGATCTATCTTTTATCTTTTATGATTTTTTTCTATCTCTATGGTGATACAGAGGCCTGTCTCATGGGATTCTATTTTTTTAAACCATTTTCTAAATGGACAAGGTTAGGCCTCCGAGAAGGTACCGATAGTATCTCAGTCATGTAGATGGAGAAATGTAGAAAATATTTAGATCATTAAAAATTCGATCAATCAACATACTTAAAAATGGAAATGTGGTAAGGAGGAAGTTCTTTCCCATTAGAATTCTGATGAAAGCAACCAGTAATATAAAAATATCCATTCGGTAGCTAGAGAAAAATGGCCACTAATTGATGGCATATTTGCAACCAAATTCAGAATTATGGCCCTGCCAGCTGGTTTTGTAGCCAGATGTGTGATTCAGGCATGTGAGTTTCTTGCTAGTAAGGAATTACTGTGTGAATTTGTGTGCCATAATAATTTGTTGAAGTTTGAAATTTCAGCATGTCATCATTCCAGGTGTTAGAATTTCTTTGCATAAAGATTTTATAAACAAAGCACAATTCAAACAGATTTAGATAGTGATACAATTTGGCAAGTAGCCTCAAGCTTTGAAAAGGGCATGGTCAGTGGACAAAAAAAGTTTTTATTCCTCTTATCATTAGCCTAAAGTCAAAATCTGGACTCTTCAATGATGCCTCATACCACCAGCCAGGTAGTTTGGTTGGTATTATTCTTGGTCTACAGGTGGTTTGCATTTCCTCATAAGGTATGATCGCACTCTTCCATTGATGAGGGTAATTGGCAATTCCATTTAGCTAACTTACAATTCTTTTTTTCCCCTTAAATGAAACATAATATAAAATCAGGGTCTAAATTTCTCTTCTGCAATGACTGAAATGGCTTATTTCCAAAAATGTGCAGTGAGTATAATACTTTGTGCCCAGATGTACTTGCAGAATAGTTAGGGAAAAATGGTTGTTTTCTTGTATATAATTCCAACCTTCCACCCATGTTAATTGCTAGTGACATTTTGGGCTATGTTTTTCAACATTTTAATGAGAACTAAAGCTCTAGTAAAAATAGTGCTATATCTTTCATTGAAATGTATCCTAAATGGTTTTTACTACTGGAATCCATTCTGGGTTGTAAGTGAATGTGTTGTATACTCAGAAGCTGAGAATTTTCTTTCATTAGTCCATAGGCCGTAATAAAATTTCTAGTTGCCAGTTTCAGTTGGAGGATGGTATTTTTGTAGTTCTCCTTAAGTCTTAAACCATTCGGATTCATAAGCCTATATACTTTGTTCTGTGACTCACATTTCTCCAGATTAACTTGATGGAAAAGAACATTATTCAGCTGAACAATTAACTCCAACATTTCTGCAATGATCAAATTTTATTTTTAATTTCAGAAGACAAAGTAAAAAGATTATACAAAATATAATGAATTAATTTTCAGTTTGCTCCTAATGGCAGGATCTCCAGTGCCAGGAATAATGAAGACCTTGAGGTCAAAAGTTTCCTAAACATTATTCTTACAAAAAACTAGTATAGCTCTAACATGGTAAATTTAATAATAGACTAGGTAACATAACACTACTGATCAATTAAAATTCTTCTGTACTAGTTAAAACTTTATTCATTATCATCCTGCCCCATTTGATAAGTTAACACATCCTGTCTATTCTGAATCCATTATAAATTTTACATCCATCCTTTCTTCTTAATCTGTAATGCGTCTAGGCTAGTTAAGGGTATCATCTCCTCTCTATCAAACTATTGGCATGGCTTTATTTTATGTGATAACAAAACTCCTAAGAGATTGCAATTGTTATGAGAAATGACAATACATAATGCGTGTGTGTGTGTGTGTGTGTGTGTGTGGCTTCAAGTCTTTCCACAACTTTATCCAAGGCTTTCATCCTTTTCACATTTTCCATCACATATGCTTCATGACATCCCTATTCCTCTAATCTAGTCAGAAAGGGATTTCATCTCATCTTCTCCGCTCCCAACTCCTAGAATTCATAGAAGCTGTTCCTCTTGCTTGAAATCTTCGCTGGCTTCATATCCCAAGTTTCAGATCCTCCTTTTCTTCCAAGACTATGCTCGAGGTACTCTCCCAACTACAAAAACTAATAGAAATGAGTTGAAACTAGTCTCTTTCTTCTAAAATTAGGAGCAAATGCCACCATGGATTGGAAAACTCCATCCAGTATGCCACACTATTTAGGTCTTTCCTTTTTATCTTTCACCTAGGTAGCTAAATGGCATAGTAAGTATGAGCAACAGATTTAGTCAAAAAGACCTGAGTTATGTTGTGATTCAGACACTTATTAACTGTTTAATTCTGAACAAGTCACTTAAAGTCCCTAAGCTTCTGTACCTTAATCAGTTAAATAGGAACAATAATAGTACCTACATCATGGGTTGTTGGGAACAATAAATGAAAATGCCCATGCTTTACAAATATTAAAGTATTATATAAGTGTAGACTATTATTATTTTACATCTTATGTTTTAATCTTATTTTTGGTTATGCCATATCTGAGATATTAAACTATAGAGTCTTTCAGGTGTAGGTAGTCTTTGAATGACTGGATTGAATTTTTCTCATCAGAAGGAATTGTAGAGGTCACCAAATCCAGCCCTATGGCTCTAATTATGAGAAACTGAGGAAGAGAGAGTAATAGAAAGGAATGAATTGTTGAAGTCAGAAGGCACCCTGAACAAGAGACGGAATATGTCCTATTTCAATCGTGTGAAACCAGTTATCCCTCAACCACCACCTCTTTTCAGAACTTATAGAGCTACCCTAGCACCCTAAACCCAAGATTCTTAGGAATAGCTGTACCCTCATAGTTCACTAATTCAACCACAAACATCATTGAAGGGAGGAATCATTGTGGAGAAGGGACTGACCTTCCTTACTACCACCACACCAATTGCTAAGCAACTATCATTAACTGGTAAGTAAGCCCACTGGCCATGAGGGACAGTGCCACTAGTGTTAGCCCTCTGGTTCTGCTTCCATCCCAGTTCACAGAAGCCAGGAAGCAAGTCCCATGGTGATACAACATAGTAATGTCTTTGGGGGACCCCTCCCCCCAGTTATAGCTATTGAAAGTCTAGAAAAGGAAATCCTTGCTCTCAAATTCCTTGATACTATCTATAGCAGAAACTGCTATCCCCTTTACCAGTGTAAATGACATGAAAGAAGTGGCATTACTACATGTTTTTCCTCTGAACCCTAAGTGTTATTGGGCTTTTCTTTTTAACTTGAAGCTGAAATGTCTGAGTTGTTTCCCTCATTATACACTGTTAGCTCCTTGAAAGCAGAGGCTGTCTTTCTTTTGTTTGTGACCCCAGCACTTAAGACAGTGCCTTGCAAATAGTAAGGCATAATAAATACATTTTCATTCATTGATTCAAAGTTAAATGACTTGCCCAGAATTCCCCAGCCAGCAAATGTCTAAGATGAGATTTGGAACCAGGTATTCCTACTTCAGATCTCACACTGCCTCTACTAAACCCTGCTACCCCTCAGTGGTATTTTCTTTCTCATTTTTGCATCCTTGGTGGTTAGTCCAGAGATGCTGCTTAGTAAAGATTTGAAGTCAAAATTTACTATGGCATTTGCATCTTGATGGGATTTTAGGATGTTTGACTCATTTAAGTATCTAGTAGTTTCTCATTCGTTGCACTTGTTCTATTATTTGGCCTGTCTTTTCTTTTTATCTTTACTCTGTCCTCACTTTATATCCCCTTGGTTATCTTCTTCAAGCCTTTTAACTGTATCTACTTTTTTAAGACTTTTTTTTTTATAATTCCCACACCAATATCCTTCTATTAAGTTATGGATAAAACTGATCTGAATTCAGCAAAATATAACAGCTATAGGAATGTTCTCAAGAATATGTGGGGAGAAATCTCAGCCATTCACATTGGCTTTACTGGTTATTCTACTTATGCCACTCTCAGGCACATTACAGAAAGTACATGAACTTATGTCAAACCACTCCAGTATATAATTGTATGGATAACTACTACAATAATGGAAACAAAGAAACATGAATCAACAGAATTCTGGAAAAACTCAATAGCAACATCTGGTTCCAGATGGATGGATTTTAAACACAACTCCTTCCTGTTTAGTAATTGTGAATTACAAAAGCAGAAAGATATCTGAACTGTCATTTAATATCTCCAGCTGTCTTAATTGTTTTATAATGGAATGGTGTTATAGGGTGTTTATTGAGAATCAATCAATATGTGAAAACCTGGTATCCTATTAAAAAATAAACTTGAAAAGGAATTGGTTGATAAGACCTCTAAATTTCCCTTTACCTCTAGACATATAATGATGATATTATTCAGAAAACATCATGATAATTCATTATTTTAATGTTTGGGGCCAATGATAGCACACTTTGAAGTGCCAAAGGATTCCACATTGGTTAACTAGGTGGTATCTTTTATAATTAATGTGGGCAAAAATATAATTCATATGAAAAAATATGTTTTAAAATCTGGACAAATAATTATCTTCTTGAGGGCAACTGGACTAGATCATCTCCAAAATCTTTTCAACATCTATTCTAATTATCCACTAGAATATTAAATGATAACACATAAAATTTATAACCATGTTGTGTGGAATGATAAAATAACTTGCATTGCCTATGATTAGATCATATCTAAATACCACCCTGAATTGGACAGAAAGATGGCATATATTGTCTCTCGTGAAAATATAAGATCCTTAAAGGTAGGAACATTTTTCCCTTTTCATCTTTTAGACCCCTAAATTTTGTTTAGTGCCTGACACAAAGACAGTTTGTAATAAATCTTTAGGGATAAATTTATTAGTTAACTATAAAATATATGCCTTATCTTGGGTTTCCCCTTTGCACATAATATCTGAAAAATATGTAATAACTACTATTAATTTTTTAAACATTTAAATAACTTATTAGTTGTTCTTCAGTTATATCTCTAAGATGTTGTTTGGGGTTTTCTTGGCAAAAAATACTGGAGTGATTAGCCATTTTCTTTTCCAGTTCATTTTATAGATGATGAAACTGAGATAAATGGAATTAAGCACTTTCCCAGAGTCACTCAGCAAGTGCCTGAAGTCAGATTTGAACTTGAGTAGATGAATCTTCCTGACTCCAAATTCAGCACTCTATCTGCTAAGCCACCCAGATTATAAATTAGGATGTCCTCTATTGTTGAAGCATAATATATACCAATGCTAATCAAAACAAAGATATAAATTATATATATATATATTCCCCAAATGAAAACCCTGTAGATCCTTTTTCGGTTTTGTATATATAGACAGATAGATAGAGCATTTGTTAAGTATTTAAAATGTGTGAGGCATCAGGTTAAGTGTTGAGGATACAAAACCGAAAAAGGATCTACAGAGTTTTCATTTGGGGAATAAACTATTAAGGATGAGGTGGAAAGGGAGTATGTCTGGAAGGATGGATACATTCACATGAAGGCAAAGCAGCTCAATTAAAGATAGATTAGACCAGAAAGTGAACTCAGAAGGAAGGAGAGGAGGAATGTGGTCAAAGAAGTTTTCGTGGAGGTGATGGAAGTTGAACTAGTCATACAAAAATATTGTGGTCAGGACATCAATATTCTGAGAGGCAGGTAGACGGCATTTTAAGTGAGGTGAATCATGACTGAAGACATGGGAAAAATATTTATATAAGAAGTTTCATTTTTCTATTATTAAATGCCAAATACTTCACATTAACTCTTTTTATCTATAGCCCATGTTTTAAGAATACATGATTAGCATTTAACTATGGAAAAATATTCTAAATTAAATAAATAAATAAATGAATTTTAAAAATAATACATGATTGGCTATTTTTTTTCATCTTCAATTGGGTTATACACCCAAGAAGAAAGTGTACCAGAGATTTACTTAGTGAATCGGGTGAGAAAACACTCCTCTATGTTATCTGAAGATGGAATTCTTGGAAATAAACACCTTGCCAATCCTTATCATAATCAGATATGGCCTTGCTCCCCATTAAAAGTGACTTCCTTTTGAGAACTCATTAATAACCTACTCATTGCAGTGCACCAAATAACCCCCCAGCAACTTCCAAGCTTTGAAACAACTCACAGTATTTAGCAATTATTTTCACTGAACATAATTTCTCATTTTTCACCAAAACTTTTGTTTTATTTGTGCACATTAACTTACCTGAGCTGGATTTAAACATTATGAAGTTATATCATCTAGTTTTTATCCAATTACCCTATAATTATGATCGTTTGTCTCAGCTTTTCAGTTTCATGGAAGACTCATTCTCTTTAATGAGACTCTCCATAGCTGACCTTCCTGACTCTATTTAGATGCTTTTCTGGCTGCATCACTTATTACAGCACTTCTATAACAATTCATGTCATTGCATTGTCACTTTCCTGCTTCATGTCTGTCTTATCTATAGTCAACATTTGCCTAAGCCAATAGATTCTCTTACCACAACAGCTACCACATCCATTCCATTTTTATCACTCACAGGGCCAGTTTTCAACTTAATACTTTTGTCACCTCTTGGGTAACATATTTCAGGAGATACCTAACGGGGTTCTGTTTGATGCATCTGCCTTCTCCATTGTATCCTCAAAAAATATCCAAAATAATCTTCCTAAAACACCATCCTGATGTCCTCTTCACTCTCAAAAAATATCCCATAACTATTCCTTAATCCGCTAATTAAAATAAAAATTCTTTAGCCTACAATGATATTTTCCATTGTCTCTCACTCTCCTTTCCATGGACTTCTTATTATGCTTCTCCTTCTAGTCAAACAGGAATACCAGTTTTAATCCACATTTTACATTCCCCTGTGACCAATTTCTTCACACAGGTTATCCCTCATACCTGGATTATTCTCAGCCGTACTATTGCCACTTAGATTTCTTATCCTTTTTTTTTAATTATGAGTACAATTCAGCAGTCATCTCCTTCATAAATCTTTTCCTATCTCCCCCTTTTGTAACTTCCTCCCAAAAATATAGGTGGATTCTTTTAATTTATGCATTACAATAAAATCTAAGTTATATCTGGGAAAGGAGTATTTAGATTTGTAGACCTTGAGTTATAGCACAATGACAAGCACATAGTATCCATTTAATAAGTATTGAACTATAGAATAACTCAAATCTCTAGGCAAATTCTATATTCCTTGTTAGAAGAAATTGTTTTCCATATCTTGTTGCATCTCTGACAATACCTAGCATTGTGCTGCACACAGAGTAGGTTCTCAGAAACAGCTGTTGGAAAAAACAAAGAGATGAACCTACATCTGTTTGAAATCACCATCCAGGCAGAGACATTTTGTATTTGCTAAGCTAAGCACACAGGCTTTCTCGCCATAAATATACTCCTCTGCACAGTGAATTTCTCTCTCCTACTCTAGAGATTGCCTTATAATGGATATGTGGCCAGAGGCCTGAAGAACCTTTAAGAGTCATTGGAAGTCAAGGACAACATCAGGTAGATAATGAGACTAAATGGCATTTTGAATATTTGATGAAATGCCATTGATCTGTCAGTGAAATATCTGATTTAAAAAGGCTTTGAGGAAGCACCCCCACAGCTATTAACTTGTGCACAGCCTTGCAACTGCTGAATTTGAGAAGCTGGGAAAGCCAAACATTTCCTCTTTCACAGAGATTAATGTCTAGTCAATAATCATATAATGAATAATAGTGAGATCAGCCAGTATAAGTAGAATAGTTAGGATTTAGGTGATGAACAGAAAGCCATTTGAGATAAAAAGGACATATCTTCATCTTTCTACTTAGTGTCAATTACTTAGGAGTGTCAATGCTCATATCTCAGTCATCATTGGAGATTCATGAAAAGCTTAAATGCCTGTTTCTGTAGTTTCACTTCAAGTCCTATGGTCAAGTGAGCAAAGGAAATCTTGCACAGAGGCATAAGTTTATCATTTAGTTTCTACCAAATTAACTCAGTCATTTGGACCAATTACTATCTAAATTTTAAGTGGGATACTTTATCTGCCACCCAAGCATCATTAGCAACTCTTCCAAAGATATCTTTTTTGTGTGTGTCTAAAGAAAAACAAGATTATCTGTCTCCTTTTCCCCTCACTCTCTGTCAACTGGAGATTCATATAGTTGTCAATTTCTTGAAGCATGAATTTTAGATGATTTATCTTGTTTTGAAAATTCAAGGAAAACATTGAAAGAATAGAAAATGAATACTTTAACAGAAAAAAAGTTAAATTATGTCAAGTTTCTTTATCCCACCCTCTTCTCTTTGTATCCTTTAACCATTTTTTGTACATGTATTTCTCCCTTCTTAAAAAGTAATTAAACTTTTTATTTAAAAGAACATTAAGGTTTACAAAGACTTCTTAATTTGAGACTCTCAACTAAATGATGAGATAAACACTGCAGACATCATTGTCTGCATTTTAAGAATGAGGAGGCTGAGCGTCATAAAGATTACTGACTTGTCCATATTCTTTTCCTTAAGGAGTATCAAAGGTGGATTGAAGCACAGGTTTTCCTGACTTCATTGTTTATGTTTGTTTTTTCCCATTGGGGCATGCTGCCTCTCTCATATCTTAAAACAAATTAAACTTCAAGCATTATATTTAGAAACTATTGACTACAATGGAGAAAAAGAAAAAAAATATATTAAGTTTATTGTGTTTACAAAAATATCCAGGCAAGCTTATGTTGGTTTTAAAAGACAAAATGCTTGGAAAGTGTGGAGAATGTATATAGTCAAGGAAAAAGTGGTAAATCCCTTGAATTCTGGAATTCTGAGCTGTTTCCATACTAAGTCTATCAACAGTAGTGTGAATCCCTGGAAATGGAGGGTCACAGTGTGCTTAAAGAAGGGTGACTTAGTCCTGATTAGAAAATTGAAGATTTTAAGCTTCTGTTCTGTTCAGTATTAATTAGTATTTGGAGTCATCAATAACCACTGTAATTCTAGCCTGGGCAAGGTAGAGAGGTTTATGTTTGATTTTTTTTAAAGCATAAACAAGTTAAATTGAATTCATTCATTTAAACTCTAAAATTCTCTTATTTCACCTAAAGGTCTTAGAGGCAGAGTTGAGCCATATCATGTCCCACAAGAGTCCTTTGACTTTGTTCTGTTTCTTGAGAGGAGAGTCAGTCTGAGGCTCCAAGAAAAATTATGTCCTGGATACAGTCATGGTCTGCATTGTCCATGGAAAAAGATGGGCTAAGAACTACTGAGAGTTCTAGGATTCTCCAAAGGGTGTTTTAGTCAAACATCTTCTCTATGCTCAGAGGTTCTGAGATTCATGATGCATATAATGTTTTAGGAAAATGGATCTGTGAGTGTTTTGAAGGATGAATTACAATGTGAAGAGCCAATTAGGTATCATAAGATTATAGATCTAAAAATAAAGGATGATAGTGATGAAGTTGAGATGCATTATCTTATTTGTGAGGAAATAGACATTGCACCTTAATTTGAGTGACTTGTTGGAGGTCATAAAGGTAATGAATGAAGAAAAGGAGATTAGAACGTTGGTTTTGTGATTCTATCTCATCATGCCATCTCCATAACTGGGACTTATCATTGTGAAATAAATGAGATGAGGGACACTTTTTATAACAGCGAAGACAGAAGATACAAGGACCATGCAAAGAATTATTTGGAAAATTATTTGGAAATAAAAAATAATAACTAATGTCAATATGAGTGTAAAGAATGAAAGGTATGGATGACAATAAGGTGCCTGACATTTTCTAGCCCAGGTGATAGGAAAAATAGACATAAATTAGAAGTTGATGGAGAGGAGCACACTGGGAGTTTGTGGGACAGCAGTGGGCAAAAGAAAAATGAGTTTTCTATTGGGCATGTGGTTGTCAAGTGTGAATGGAAATTCTGTGTAAGCAATTGAGAATCCAGGATTAAAGTGGAGACAAATGACATGGAAAAGCTGATATTTATAAAACATTCTAGGTTCCATCTGCTCATTGTATTTTGCAATTTCTTCTGTACATTTTACTTTTTTATGTTGTTTTTTTCTTCCTGGATAGCACTATTAAAACCTAGTTGCTTAAATCTGTTGCAGTCACCTCACCACCCAAAAGCTCACACATATCTGTCCCTTGATGACAAGGCATGATTTGTGCAATCTCTCCAGATAGAAACATGCATTTAGGAAAACTCTGCGGTGTCTTTATAGTACTCTAAGTTTTTATGATTGCACAAATAGTATCTCTCTTGAAATTATTCAAATATATCACTATTACAGGTAGACCCTAGAGACCAGACAGTGTGAATTTGTCGAATTTTTACTTAGAACTAAAGATTTCTTTTTGACAACTGCCATTTCACTAAGATAGCTAGCAGACACACCATTTAGTTCTTTCTGGAAGACAAATCTGTGCAGGTCTGCTGGGAGAATATTGATGCAGATTTCTGCGGAGGAGAGATAAAATTACTCTGGGTAGAAAGACAGGTTTGAGAAATAGGGGGTGATTGTGTTTTGGTAGAGGTAGCATATCCTAAGAGAAGGATAAACAGAGGTGCAATAAATTGGAGAGCTATAATTGTGGACTCTGAAATAGTGGAATTTTGAATATCAGCTGTTCCTTTCCAGATTCTTTGATTCTTTCTCTACTACCTAAGTCTTTACATTCACCTTCCCCTATATGGCAAAACATGCCCAGAACAAAAATAAATGCCTCTAGTATTCATGAAAATTGGCCTTATGGGTAAGGAACAAAACCTCATTACTGTACTGCCTGACTCAGCTCTCTGCATAGAATACATGTTGAAATTTAAAGCCATTGCCTCCTTATAGAGCAGCCTAGTTTACTGCTACAAAACTAGCCCCTTTGGCAGCAATGATTTGGTTTTCAGGGAATATATTTACCTAAGGTGAAACAGATTGACACATAAACATTCATATTAAGTAAAATAGAACCTCAAAAAATTGACGATTAATTCCAGAAGTTTTCTAATCCACTGATTTTTTTTTTTTTTTTTTTTTTAAGCACACACAGTTTGTATCATTAATCCCATAACCAGCTTTAAACAATCAAAATTTAGAAGCATGTAGCACAACCTTGGAAATAAAGTAAATATTACATAAGGAATATACAATAAACAATCATAGAAAAAGAACAAAACTGTATTGAAAATATCTCCTCCATTATATTATATTGTGCTAACAGTGTATAATGCACTATAGTATAGTTGGTATTAATAGCCACTCTGAGTCCAATAAGAGTTCCAAGAAAAAAGAAAAAAAAATTCACACAACCATGTGCTTTCCCAGGTCTTTACCTGGTATTTAAATGGATTTTAAATTTTAAAATGCACTCCACATTGTCAGTCCAGTTAAAATTCCCAGTTCAGCACCTTGGACAGCTCCCTGCTGCCTGCTCAGCAAGATGGAATGTTGGAGCAAGCTGCTCTTGAGTGCAACTCCTGAGTGACAGATGGAATTCTTTGCCTGCTGGCTGTCACTTAGTGAAA